>NW_015170294.1:0-44265 GCF_001447785.1 Gekko japonicus | reverse complement strand
GTCCCCACCGTTCGTGGTCCCTGGCCCCTCCCCCTGGGGTCTCTGGCCTGGTGATGTGGCAGGTGGCCTGGCAGGGTGTGCGTCCGCTCCCAGGGGAGCCACGCCCCCCCCACGCCCCTTGCCTATGTGTGCACGGATAGATGTGCGTCTGCTCCCAGGAGGGCCACTGCCCCCCCACGCCCCTTGCCCATGTGTGCACGGATTGACATGGGACCTGTGCGTGCTGGGGGTGGCACCGGTGTTCCCGAGGGCCCTTCCCCTCATTGGGCCACGGTGGCGTGTTCACGGTGCCCCCGTTACAGCAGTGGTCTGTCCCGCAGGTGACCAGGTGGCGGAGGAGGAGGCAGTGGCCACGGCTGGGTCCGCCGTGGTAATCAGTTCAGCCCCCGAGATGGATCCAGGTAGGTTCAACCCCCTGTAGGCCTGGCAGGGGTCACATAGGTGGTGCATGACTCGGTGTCTCATCCCTGCAGGGGAGGGGCCATGCCCTGGGCCCTCGGTACCACCGGCTGGGGGAGCCATCGCGCATAGGCTGGATGCCGTGGAGGCGTCGGTCCTGGAGCTACGCGTGGCAGGTGGGCACAACACGGGCATGGGTGGGTCACCCACTGGGTGGCTGGTTTCCGCTGGGGCTTTGGTGGCAGGGCGCCGACCCTGGGGTGAGGGGTCCATTTGCATGGATTGTGTGGGTAAATGGGGGGCTTTGGTTGGTGTATGGGGTGACCATGACTGGGCCTCTGCGTGGCCGTAACCATTGTGGTGCCCCTTATGTGGTGCTCCATGTCTTGTCTTGTCCGCAGTGGACCGGCGCTTTCTTGAGATGCGGCTCGATGGGGCTGTGCAGGAGCAGCGCTGGGAGGCGCGTCTGCGACAGAGTCTCCACCCTCCACCACCGCCAACCCAGCAACGAGGGGCGGCCTGTGAGGGGGAGGGGGACTCGTGGGGGGAGAGCCTGTCACAGGCATCCACGGTGGGGATGAGTGAGGACGAGGTGGAGGGCCCACATCAAGACATTCCTCCGGACCCGTCGCAGGCCGTGGACGAGGGTGTGGAGGGGGACGAGGATAGTTCTGATTAGGGTGTCGTGTGCCAGTCTTGTTGTGTTCATTGGGGTTTGCTGTTTACTGTTTGTGTTGGAATAAAGTGTTTTTGTTATGTGTGGTCTGTGGGCCCTCCTTTCCACCACCGTCCCCCCCATGGACTGAAGGCACAACACGTACACAACTGTGTGGTAAGGCACTTTAATATCGCTTGGCAACTGTACACACGGGGGGACAACCACCGTTGGGCCTGGTGGGGGGAGGCCGGTTGGTCCCAGCGCGACTCTGTGGTCAGGGCCAGGCGGTCCCTGGCCACCTCCCCTGGGCTATGGGTACACTATGCGGTCTAATGTGGTGCAGAGTAGAGCTCGGTCCTCTGTCGTTTCCTGCATGGCCTCCCCCTGTCACTAGATGCCTGGCTGCTGACGTCTGTGGGGTCTGGCTGCGTGGGCTGGCCAGCACCACGCCCCCTGCCCACGGAGCCCCGAACTGCCTGGGGGGTCTTTCCAGCGCCACGCCCCCTGCCCACGGAACCCCGACCTGCCTGGGGGGTCTTTCCAGCGCCACGCTACATCGCACCCCCAACCGTGAGTATGGGCCAGACTGGGCGTCGTGGTGTTCCCCTGGGTGGCAAATGTGTCACCATCAGCCATGTCCTCTCACTTACAGGGCGTCCACGCGCGAGGCGTGTCAGGCCGCCCTCTCCTGCTGCCGAGGCACCACCTGTGGAGGCCGACGAGCCAGGCCAGCACCCGGGGGACCACGGTAAGTAGTGCGGCATGGTATGCCCAGTGGCATGTGGCAGTGCAGGCCGCAGAACGGTGGCCACGCGTCCGCCGCCGCACTGCGCCAGGGCATGAGGACCGCCCTGGGGGCCTCAGGTGCCCGCCCCCTCAGCAGCACACACCACACGGGTGGCTGGCCCAGAGGCCGATATGGGCTGGAACCCCTGTGCCACCTGGCGTGCGACGTGGCTTGCCCGTGTAGCACACCCGCCGCATGTGTGCTCCCTGTATCCCCCCATAGGACCTGTGGTGGTGAGTTCCACTCAAGAGTCCCCGGCCCATGGAGGAGGGGCTGAGGCAGGTGAGTGGGGCCCGTAGGGGGTGCCAACACATGGGGGCGGTCTGTGTGGTGGGGGATGCGGGGTGTGGTGGGGCCATTGATGCATCCCTGGCAGGGTGTGTCAGGGGCAGCCGTCCCCACCGTTCGTGGTCCCTGGCCCCTCCTCCTGGGGACTCTGGCCTGGTGATGTGGCAGGTGGCCTGGCAGGGTGTGCGTCCGCTCCCAGGGGAGCCATGCCCCCCACGCCCCTTGCCTATGTGTGCACGGATGGACACGGGGCCTGTGCGTGCTGGGGGTGGCACCGGTGTTCCCGAGGGCCCTTCCCCTCATCGGCCCACGGTGGCATGTTCACGGTGCCCTCGTGACAGGAGTGGTCTGTCCCGCAGGTGACCAGGCGGCGGAGGAGGAGGCAGTGGCCACGGCTGGGTCCGCCGTGGTCATCAGTTCGGCCCCCGAGATGGATCCAGGTAGGTACAACCGCCTGTAGGCCTGGCTGGTGTCACATAGGTGGAGCATGACTGGGTGTCTCATCCCTGCAGGGGAGGGGCCAGGGTCTTCATGAACCTAATCAATGAGGTCCTACATGAGTTCTTGTTCAAAGGAGTGGTCCTTTACCTTGATGACGTGTTGCTGTACTCTCAGGACCTCCCGTCGCATATTAAATTGGTGCGCCAGGTCCTTAAGCGACTTTATGAACACCACCTGTTTGCAAAGCTGTCAAAATGTGAATTCCACAAGACATGCATTGACTTTTTGGGTTATCGCATCTCTGGGGGGAAGGTGGAAATGGACCCTGCTAAAATACAGGCTGTACTTGACTGGGAACCCCCCAGGACCCGCAAACAATTGCAAATGTTCCTCGGATTCGCCAATTTTTATAGAAATTTCATCCAGAATTTCGCTCAAATTGCCCTTCCTCTGACTGATTTGCTAAAGACCAAGGGGAAGGGTTTTGATGCTACGAAACCAGGCGCCCCGCTTAAATGGTCCCCTGCTTGCGCAGAGGCTTTTGAGAAACTTAAACTGATGTTCACCTCTGAGCCAGTGCTGGCGCGCCCTGATGAAACTAAAAAATTCATTGTCCAAACTGATGCCTCGGATGTGGCAATGGGGGCCGCTATTTTGCAAGAAGGGGAAGATGGTCGTTTACACCCCCTCGCATTTGTGTCTAAAAAGTTTTCTGACGCTGAACGAAACTGGGGGATTTGGGAGAAGGAGGCATCAGCGATCCGGCTGGCTCTCTCCACTTGGAGGCAGTGGTTGGAGGGGGCGCAACTGCCATTTGAAGTCTGGACTGACCATAAAAATCTGGAAATGCTGAAATCCCCCCGTTCTCTCAACGCTAAACAACTTCGTTGGGCGGACTTCTTTGCTAAGTTTCGATTCACTCTTCGTCATTTCCCTGGGACGGCTAATTCCCTGGCTGACGCGCTCTCACGCCTCCCACAACATGACAGTCAGCGTGAAATCATCATGGACTCTGTTTTTTCCCCCTCCCACCTGGGGGGGGCTGTGGTCACCCGTGCGCAAGCGCGCTCGATTCCGCGCTCTGATGAAACTTCGCCTTCCCTTTTCCCTGGGGGGGGGGGGGCTGGGTCCAGAAATATATGTCTGCTTTTACTGCTGATGATGATGCCTCCCTGAAAGCGTTGCCAGATTGTGTCCGTAGCCCTGAAGGTCTGATTTATTCTGGAGACAAACTGTATGTGCCTATTTCAATGAGGAGGGAGGTGATGGAGTCTGCTCACGGTTCGAAACTGGCAGGGCATTGGAGTTTTGTTAAATCTCTGCAACTCATCCGCAGACAGTTCTGGTGGCCACAGATGCGCAAAGACCTCTTGACTTTTGTTCGGTCCTGCCAAACCTGTGCCTTGACTAAACCCAGAGTGGGCAAGCCTCCTGGTCTTCTGCAGCCACTCCCTACCCCATCGAGACCGTGGGAAGTGGTGTCCATGGACTTTATTACTGACCTCCCTGCGAGCAAAGGGAACACTGTTATTTGGGTGGTTGTTGATTTATTTTCTAAGCAAGCTCATTTTGTGCCTTTTCCTTCCTTGCCTACAGCTCAGAGGTTGGCGAAATCGTTTATGTCTCACGTGGTGAAAATTCATCAATTACCTGCTAAATTAATTTCTGACAGGGGGACCCAATTTGTTTCTAAGTTTTGGAGGGAACTTCTTTCCATTTTAGGGGTGGAACAAGGGCTCAGCAGCGCGTATCATCCTGAGACTGACGGACAAACAGAACGAGTTAATCAGACCCTGGAGCAATATCTTCGTTGTTTTACTAATTATCAACAGAATGATTGGTGTGAATTGTTGCCTCTTGCTGAATATTGTTATAACAATACTGTCCATAGCTCCACGGGCATGTCTCCTTATAAAGCTGTCTCTGGTTACGACAGCCCCCCCTCCCTTTCCTGGAGGGGATGGGCCAACGTCCTGTGGGGGATGCTGATACATGGTGTATGTCCTTGCAAAAAGCATGGCCGCTGCTATGCCAAACACTTGACGCAGCCAAGGCTGCTTACAAGACCCAGGCAGACAAGGGTAGGGTGGTGGGGTTTGATCTGAAACCTGGGGATCTTGTGTATGTCTCGACCAAGAACATTAAGATGCTGCGACCTAGCAGGAAATTGGGGTGGAAGTTCATTGGTCCATTCAAAGTGCGTAAAGTCATAAATGATGTGGCGGTTGATGTTGTTTTGCCTAAGAATTTACGTGCTCTGCATTCTGTTTTTCACATGAGCCTGTTGAAGAAGGATCCTGGCCCGTCTCCCTGGAGACCAGCAGTTACTCCTCCTCCACCTGTCATTTTGGAAGGGGATGAACATTTTGAGATCGCTGATATCCTTGATTGTAAATTGAAACGTGGTAAACTCTGGTACCTTATCGAATGGGTTGATTTCGGTCCCCAGCACCGCGAATGGGTGGAAGAAGGGGATATTCGGGCCCCTTACCTGATCCGTAGTTTCCACAGAAGGTTCCCGGACAAACCGGGAGGTCTCCCGCCCAGCCCGGGAGGTCTCCCGCCCAGGCCGGGAGGTGTGTTGTAAGTGTATTTTAAGGGGGGCAGTATGTCAGCAAGCTGCCATTCTGTTTTCTGTGACCTCTGTGTACATATCCTTTCCCTGTTGCACCCGGCTTGTTTTCTATCATCCTGCTCCTGCGTTGGAATGCACAAGATAACTGCTGGAGGTTGTGTGGGGGAGAAGATGCTGTAATGCTTGCCTATTGCTTTTCTCATGAGTACTGCACCTGTGTTTTGTCTGATGTTCTGCCTGGTTCCCATGGACTGGGCGCGCAACCGTTTCATTAGCCCGCCAGCGGGAAAGCTATTCATTGGATCTGTATCTGTTTGAAGTTCCTTTATTATGCTTGACCTAACTGTGTATCCCCAGTTCTAACAAAGAACGTGTTTGAGTATGTCTTCAACGCTTTGAAATAAATTTTGCTTTTCTTTAAAACGTGGATTTATTCTCGATGCTTGGGGATCCAACACCGGGGTTGCACTATGGGAATCAGAGCCTGGGGAGGGAAGGGTACAGGGGTTGGGCTGAGTATTCGTGCGGCACGCAGTACTGCTCATCATGCTTTGGTTGCCCTCCACCCTAACCCACATCCCTGTGCCAGCTCCTTGTCCCGCTGGTGACTGTGGCTCACGGTGACCTGCTTGAGAGGTCCTGGTGGTCCCCCCTTGGGGTGGTGCCGCATGAACTCGTGGCCCCATGTGGTGGCTGGCTGTGAGCCGGGCCTCACTGGTATTGTGCCCCTGGCCCTGGGGGCGGGTGGGGTGTTATGGCGTGTCGTGGCCCTATTCTTCTGAGGTGCTCCGGCGTTCTATGTGATGGCTGTGCCTGCTGGTGGGGGCTGGCCAGCTGTCCTGGATCTAAGGCGTAGACCCATGGGCACGGTTCCCTCCCAGCTGTGGTGTCCTGTGAGCATATATTCCACCTTGTGAGCCACTGGCTGTACAGTTGTGAATGGGCCCTTTGGCTACTGCATACCTTACGTTTGCTCTGGAGCCATTCCTCCTGAGCTCGCACAACGGTGTGAGGGTACCCTACTGTGAGCTGGCTCACACCTACGCAGCTTAGAGGGACCACTGACCATGGGGGTGCTGTTTCCTGTGGTCCCTTCCATGCCCGTCCCCTGCTGGCACCCATGTGCACAGGGTGGGGTGTTTGCCGGCCTGGTGCTGTTTGGCCGTGGGGGGTGGGGGTGGGATGGGAGATTGGGCTGGGCTGGGTTGGTGTGCTGCCTGCTACATGTCCCTCCTTGACCCTTGGATACTGGCGTGCAGTGCCCTGGAACCTGTGGACTGCTGCATGTCATGCCTACCTGGCTGGCTGCTGGTGGATGGCCTTGGCTCCCCTGTGTCCCGTGAGTCTTCTGGGACGGAACCGGGGGATGCCTGCCGAGCGGAGGTGGAGGGGCCCCCAGATGTGCCTCGGACTGGAACCGGGTCTGTGGTCTGCAGCAGCTCCTCTGTCCAGACCTCTCTTTCGGTGTGTAGGAATCTGTCCAGCTCCTCGTAATACGGACATGTGTTTCTGCCGGCACCGGAGCTGGCGTTCAGGGTCGCTGCCTTTTTATATCGGCCAGGTGGACAGGTACTCGCACACGGATGTGGCATCCATCCAATGCAGCAACACACTGCGGGAAACCCTTGGCGGCGAAGGACCTCATCACCTGTACAGGACACACAGAGGGTGATGGGTGTCGCACCCCCCTGGGGCTGGGGGGACGCGCAGGGGTGGGATCTCCCGTGGGGATGGCTTTCTATCTCCCTGCCGCCTCTCCATCTCACCATGTTCCTGGTTGGTAGCGCGTCGGGGGGCCTGGCCCGCCTCCCCTCCTTCCCTTCCCTCCCGTCAGCACCCTGTCTGGGTTCCGTAGGTACACCACTCTCTGGTGGAGCTCCTCCGCGATGGCCCGTGTGACCTCCATCACTATGCCAGCCACAGTGGACCGTGCCAGACCAAACTGCTGTCCAACAGTTCTGTAGGACATGATGTTGGCCATCCACCACACACCAACCGCCACACGTTCCTCCACTGACACAGGTTCCCGCATCGCCGTACGCTGCCGCTGCAGTCTGTCCCGGAGGGAATCCACCAGCCACATGAATGTTGACCTGCGAATACATAGCTGTGGAAATCCCTATGCCCCTGTCACGCCAGCTCCCCTGTCCCTCCGCCAAAGGGCGGCTGGGTGAGGCCCACGCTGGCGCTCATGGCCACAGTGTGCATTGTGCCCGGCGCAGCCGCGTGCCCACAACTGCCAGGAGGGCTCCACAAGTTACCTGGACATCCTGAAGTTCTCGAGCCACTGCTCATCGCCCCAGACACGGGTGACGAAGGTTGCCCACCATTCCATGGGTCTTGGGTACACCCACCAGCATCGGCTTGGTCGCTCCATGGAGAGATGGATTAGCTGGAGCATCTGCCGTCTTCTGCAAGTCTGCCGCCGCCTGCTGCACTGTCGGCGGCTGCCTAGCTGTGTGACGGCCATGGCATTCCTCTGGCTCCCAGCCGCACCGATGGCCCTCTGCCGCCATAGGACGGCTTGTTGCCTGCGTTGGGTAGCTATGGCCACTGTCGCGCAGGCAGTGACAGCGGCTGTGATGTGGGTGGCCAATTCCCCCTCCATCGCCTGGCCGTCGGTGCGCTATTGGGTTCTGGTGGCGCCTGTCGCCATCTCCGTAACGCCCACCGCCCGGCTTCCGCATTCCAGTGACAGATGGGTGTCCATGGCCGGGTTTCGTTTGTGCGCCTGCGCGCATGCTCGTAGATGCGCATGCGCGGGATACGGTGAAAAAAGCTTTCCACGGAAGCGGCTTGTTGCGGCTGCTGGTGTGATCGCCGCGCGCCGCTTCTTTGCCGCGCTGCTGGATGATCGTCTGATCAGCACCTTTCCCTTACCCACGGAACCTCTACGATACCTCCACGGAACATATGGTCGCGCTACCTCGGCTTTGTTTGCCCCGGGCCTAACTGCCACGTTTCCCCACCGCGGTTTCCTGGCCGTGTGACCGGGACCAAAGTCAACATATTTAACAGGTAATGCAGCTGAGCCATCATTGACATTATTGATATAATCAAAAAACACAAACCATTTTTCTAAAAAATTAGATTTCTTCTCAGGGGTTTCTGCTACCAATAATTGTGTAGCCATTTTATCCATAGCCACTATATCCCATAGTTTAATGAACCACTTTTTCACAGTAGGTATCCTGTCTAATTTCCAATCCTGTGCAATCACTGTTTTAGCCGCTATCAACATAAGAGAAAGTAGTTCCTCAGAGGTTTGAGATAGGGTACCCTTATTCCAATAATTTAATAAAATGGACTCTGGTGTATACGGAATCTGAATTCCCAATATAGTTTCTATTTTTGCAATTATGTCCTTCCAAAAACTCTGTATTCTTGGACAGGTCCACCAGCAATGGAAAAATGAGGCTGTGTCCCCACATCCTTTCCAGCATTTTGCATCCTTTTTAATATTAGCATGAAATAATTTCAAGGGGGTAACGTACCACCTGGAAAATAGTTTATAGTTTTGTAGCCTGATGTTTAAGGATCGAGATGTGTATAAACTGGAAGACCAAACTCTCTTCCATTGATCTTGAGATAATATCAAGTTACAATCCTTATGCCATGCTGCTTGTTGTGTTGATTCTTGTTCCCAATATTTTTGAGCCAAAAGTTTATATAAAACAGTTACGATCCCTTTGTATTCTATTATGCCTTTCTTAATAAATGATTCAAATATTGTTAGTGGCCTGTTTGTACCTTTCACCAGGTCATTGCTAATTAACATATCAGATATTTGTTGAAACTCAAACCATGAAATTTGTATATTATGTTTGATTTCTAATTGTTGAGCAGACCATTTGTCCGTTGTTACACAAATCGAAGAGTCTAAATTTACCCGCCTTTCTCCAGTTTTGATAACTCTCTATGTGTTCACCTGGGGAAAACCATTTTTGTCCTAGAAAAGCAGATACTGGTGATGACTTAGGGGCTACTATACTTCTGTTTTTGTCCCAAATTTCTAAAGTGTTTTTTTTTTAAAGGGTTACTTTCAATTGTCTTTGGTCTGTCTCTTGCTTGTGCCCATAAAATTTCATGCATAAATTTAGGAGATACAAAAGAATTCTCAATTTGTACCCAATCTTTAATAATATTAGAAGAAGTATAATGCAAAACCTGTTTCAATTGCGAGGCCTCATAATAGAGCTTTAAATTAGGCACTCCCAGACCACCATGTTTTAAAGGTTTGGTTAACAATTGAAAGTTTATGCGGGGCCTTTTATTATTCCACAAGAACTTAGAGATTTTTGATTGCCAAGCTTGAATGGTTTGTAAGTTAATTTTTATAGGAAGATGTTGAAAAAGGCATAAAAATTTGGGAAATATTATAGTCTTCAATAATTCATTTTTTTCTAAAAGTGTCAGATTAACCTTTGACCATTCTTGAAAAGAATTAGTCATTGAGTTTGCTACTGATATATAATTATAATAAAATAGGTCTTCCAATTTGAGTGGTATTTGAATACCTAAATGTCGCCAAGACTTGACTACCCATTTAAAAGGGAAAGCTTTTGTTATCTTTTGCTTATCTAACTCCGTTAAGAACACTGGATATAATTCTGTCTTAGAGTAATTAATAATAAAACCTGATATTTCACTAAATGCTTTTAAAATATCCACCACCTTCCATAAGGAGCTAATAGGATCACTAAAATATATAACAGTGTCATTAGCAAATAAACTAAGTTTGTGTTCTACTGAGTTAATTAAAATACCTTTAATTTCTGGATTATTTCTTATTGCAAAAGCTAAGGGTTCTAAAGAAATAGCAAACAAAATAGGTGAAAGGGGACAGCCCTGCCTAGTACCCCTGGATATCCCAATTTCTTCAGATCTATATCCATTAATTGAAAGTTGAATTTTAGGGGAATGATAGATGGAATCTATAGCTCTTAAAAAAATGGTTCCAAAGCCCATATGATGTAAAACAGATTGCAAATAAACAATTTCCAATTTATCAAACGCTTTTTCAGCGTCAAGCGCCAGAATTGCCGAATTTATTTTTTTTAACCTACAATAATGGATTATGTTTAACGATCTTCTTATGTTACCTAATAATGAATGACCAGGAATAAAACCTGCTTGGTCTTTATGAATGTACGAGGGCATTATTTTGTTAAGTCTAGAGGCCATAATGGTAGAATATATTTTAAAATCATGATTAAGAACCGAAATTGGGCGATATGATTCTGATTTACCTTTGTCCTTACCTTCTTTATGTATAACAACCATTTTAGCTTCTTTCCATGTTTTGGGCATTTTTCCTGTTTCCATTAAAAAATTACAGGTAAACATAAACTGATCTATAATTAAAGATTTAATTTTTTTATAAAATTTGATGAGAAAACCATCCTTTCCTGGGGCTTTGTTATTTTTTATTGTAGCTATTACTTCACTTACCTCCAAGGTTGTAATAGGCTGATCCATAAATTCTAAGTGATCAACTGATAACTTTGTATCAAATTTTATAGATTTAAGGTATTCTTGAATGCTAGATTTATTAGGATATTCAGAAGTATATAATTTTTGGTAAAAATCTTGAAATATCTTTGTAATCTCTTTGGAGGTATTTAATACCTGTCCCTGGGGTGATTTTATAGCAAAAATTTGCATAAAAGTATGTTTTTGTCTTACTTTATTTCTAAGCCATTGAAAAGATTTAGGGCTTTTTGTTATATACCGTTGTTTTAAATACATTAATTTTTTTTGAACTGCTGTTATTTCTAAAGTATCCAATTTTTTCCGCTCCAAATTTAGTTTTTTTCAAAGTTTTTGCATTTTGATATTTCATATGTTTTTGTTCTAAGTTTTTAATGTTTTCTTTCAAATCTAATATTAATTTATTCCTTTCTTTTTATAGGAGGATGCCAAAGAGATTTTTTTGCCTCTCAAGACCGCTTTAAATGCATCCCATAGGATGTCTTGTGTGACTGTGCCATTATCATTCATTTTAAAATATTCCTCTATCTCCTTGGAGATTGTTTCAAAAATATTTATATCCTGTAATAGTAATTTGTTTAAAACCCGATTTGAACCCATAGAGTCATTGGAATGCTCAACAATTGTACTTACTACCCAGGAGTGGTCAGAAATAATTCTACTGCCAATATCAGCCATTTTAATGTTACTCAATAAAGATTTTGAAACTAATAAGTAGTCTATTCTAGAGTAAATTTTATGTACTTCAGAATAATAGGTAAATTCTTTAACCCCCGGATTTAAGGTTCTCCAAACGTCCCCAAGATTAAACTTATCCAATAAAGATTTTAAATTTGACGGTTTCTTTGTTTTCTGTTTATCGCTGGCTGTTTTGTATGTTTTATCCATTTTGGGGTCAATTATTAAATTAAGATCGCCACCCAAAATAACATCGCCCTTTTGAAAGGTGGTTAGTTGTTCCAAAGAAGATTGAATAAAATCAATTTGATCAGTGTTTGGGGCATACACCGATGCCAATGTTACTGGTTTACCATTAAGTTTTCCCCTAACAAAAATAAATCTCCCATTTTGGTCCGATTTAGTGGCTTCCCATTGAAAGGGAGTATTTTTAGAGATCAGAATGGCCACACCACTTGATTTGGATTTCCCGGGAGATTGGTAAGTTTGTGTGAACCTATTAGTTTTCAATACACTTTTTTCTTTCTTTTAAAAATGTGTTTCCTGTAGGAATACTAAGTTTGGCTTTTCTTTTCTTACTGTGTTAGAAAGTCTACTCCGTTTGACGGGGTTGTTCAAACCCCGACAATTCCATGATAGGATTTTGTATGTATTCATGGAAGTGGGCACTTCTATCTAATCAACTAATCTATCAATATTTTTTTTAACAATAGATAACAAATAACAACCTTTTCAAGGTTCAAAAACAAACCTTCTTTAACTCACAAAAAAACCCTACCAAACACGCCTAATAAATAGGCTATATTAACAGAATGTTTGCCAATAAGCAAATTTTTGGGAAGATCAACCAAAGTGCCTCCCAGTCTGTTAATCTTTCTAACAAAAACTACTTGTGAAGTATTACAAAAAAATTATAACCTTTCATCTCCCCTCCCCAGCATTGTCATATAAGTTGATGTTAAACCTTTAAAAGCCATACAACTTGAGTTTACCCCAGATTAAAAAATTATCATATTTTCACAAACTTTTCCCCCCATCACAAATCATATAAAGATATTAACAATATTAAAATATAAAATATGATATTTTAATTTTACTATAATAGTTTTCTTCGGTTAAAAAGGTGTGTCCCATATCAAATAGTAACAGGTTTTTTTTAATAACATTTTTGCTATAAACTCACTATTTACTCATAGAAATATATTAAAACAAACATATATATATATAATAAAATATTTTTATAACTTTTCCTGTTTTTTTTGTTTTTTGTTTTGTTTTCTTTTTTAAAAAATTAACTCCTGTATTACAACCATAACATTTTGAACCGTTATACCTCTAAATATATTGATAATTCGAACATTACTTAAAACCAATAAAAATTTTCCTTTTTAAATTTTTTTTATTATAGAACAATCTTTACTATTGTTATTTTTAAGACTAATAAAGACAACTTCTCAATCAAAATACAAAACAATTTCAACCCTTATTACAATCTCTGCATACATAACCAACCATATATATAAAAATAGTGAGTATAATTGTTATTATTAATACTAATACAGAAACCGCATAAACTAATTAAAAAATCCTATAACGTTAGTGTGTTAAACTGTTCTCCAATATAATGAATTCCTCACCTATACCTCTTGAAAACATCAATTGAAAACCTACTATCATTCCCAACTGACATATATAAAGGGGAAAAATGATGTAGGCAGAAGCAATGTATACACAACTAGTCAATAAAGCTAGTATTCAATCTCCTGGATCATTATGTTGGCCAAAAGAAGGGTGAGATTCTATGGCTTCCTTCTCTTCCTGAGAAATTTGCAAATGCAGCGATTTAAGAAGGGCCAATCCTATTTTTAGATCTGAGGCTTGTAAGAGAGTTCCATCTCTGTAGACAGTAATATTAGAAGACGCATTCCATCGAAACCGGATCTTAGACTCCAATAGCCTCCCTGATAACACGATCTCTGGCAGAAGCGAATTGGACTAATATGTCCCTCGGGCGATTTTGGCGGGCGGCTGTTCTAGGGCCTAATCTATGGGTCTTTGCAATAGCAGGGGCATTCCCTTCCTCCATTTTCAATGCCTTGGCTAGCCATTTTGAAATAAAAGTAGATAAATCAGTAGAGCCTTCCGCCCCCTCTTCCATACCTCTCAGCTTCACGTTAAATTGCCGCCATCTGTTTTCCAGTGAGTTGATTTTTTCTTGCATCAGGCTTTCCGATCGTTGAAGTTTTTTTACATCAGTTTGCAGAGCTTCCGCTACTTCCAAAGCTGATTCTGCTGCTTTGCAGGCTGAGCCAAGACCTTCAGTGACCTCCTCCAATTTCGAGCTAACCGGGAGCAGCATTTCTGACATTGAATCTCTAAAAAAAGTTGAAGATCTTCTTTTAAGTCCATAAGGTCCTTTTTTAAAAACAGATCAGTTGCGGCTGCCATTTTGGAGGACGTTGTGTCCGATGTTAAAGGAGTGGATTCTTTTAAGAAATAAGAAGCTACCGAAGTTGATTCTTTTTTCGATGATCTGCCTCTGTTTTCTCCAGATTTTCCCATTCTCTGGGGTCTTTTTAAAAGTGGATTTTAATGATTTTTGAAGCTGGGGAAGGGGGTAGATCTGGAGCGTTCAATTCAAGCGACCGCCCTGCTCCTGCGTCGCTCCGCCCCCCCCCTAATTCTTTCCTTAATAACAGTTTCCACCAACTTACCTGGTATCGACGTCAGACTGACTGGCCTGTAATTTCCCAGATCTCCTCTGGATCCCTTTTCAAAGATGGGAGTGACATTAGCTACCTTCCAGTCCTCAGGAATGGAGGCAGATTTTAATGAAAGATTACATATATTTGTCAGGAGATCCACAAGTTCACATTTGAGTTCTGTCAGAACTCTTGGATGTATGCCATCTGGGCCTGGTGATTTATCAGTTTTTAAGTTGTCTATCCGTCGTAGGACCTCCTCTCTCGTCACCTCAATCTGACTCAGATCTTTCAACACCCCTCCCAAAATCAATGGTTCTGGAGTGGGCAAGCACTTCTCATCTTTCACAGTGAAGACAGAGGCAAAAAATGCATTCAGCTTCTCAGCCATTTCCTTATCATCCTTCAGCACTCCTTTTACCCCTTGGTCATCCAAGGGCCCCACTGCCTCCCTGGCTGGTTTCCTGCTTCTAATGTATTTGAAGAAAGTTTTATTGTTGGTGTTTATTGTTTGATGTTGATTCATAGACCTGAGAGTCTTTTTGGGGCTCATATGGGGAGAGGTGGTCTCGAAGGTATGCTAGCCCCTGGCCATATAGGGCTTTGAAAGTAAGCACCAGCATCTTGAAACAGATCTGGATATTTCCCAAAATGTTTTTTTAAACTCTGCAGAAACTTGATAAGCATCCAACAAGATGCTAAAAACATAACTAGGATTTGTATCACTTTTAGCCAAGGAACATTGGTCTTAAACCACTGAACATATTAGGAAACCTGTTTAGTGTCTAAAATGGTGGTCTGAAAAAAATGATTCCATTCAGATCCCCCATTTGGGGTGTCACATGGGGCAAATTACCTCCAGGATGCTTGTAACAATTGTTTTTTTGAGGTGGGAATATGAAGTTCTTACTCATTGAGATTGAAATATTTCCCCATCCTGTACTAGGGGTCTCAAACCTAGAATCATAAAAGCCAGAGTCCAGCATCTTATTCACAGATCCTAAAAGAAGCTACAGCATCATTCTACATGTGACCACTTGTCAGCAAGCTGCCAATGTTTGATTTTCTTCTTTCTGTGTGCGCTTGTTTGCTTTCACTTTCACATGTATAACTGTTGATGCGCATAATTGCTTAGCCTGCCGAAACATCTATATCTCTCAAGGCCACGAAACACCGTGAGAAAGAGATAACATATGCTGCCTAGAAGCATTTGCTCTCAGGGCCCGTTGGCGCGCGGGGGAACCCCCGCAATTGGGCCTCAGTAGTTTGAATGTACTATAACATGCCATGCTCTTTGAAACCCCCTCATTCTGAACAGTGTTTGTGTCTATGCACCTATAGCTTCAAATAAAGTAAAACCTTTCTACAAGTGTGTACTTCATTGATGCTGTGGGAAGTCTGACACCACTGTAGGAACTGCAGCCTAGGCCAGCTCAGCAGAAGCAGGTGACTGAGAGAGCCAATCAGGGGAGGGCTGAGGCTATTTAAGCTCTGGCTCTGACTGGGCTCTACAGACCTAGCAAGATGAGAGAACCTGGCTTTGCACTACATGTTTATGACTACATTTTTTTCTTGTTCCTGGCATTAACCTTCTGCCTGCCCTTGACCATGTCTCTATCCCTACTGACCTGATCATGTGACCTGTGTTCCCAAGATGTTGCCCTTGATTGGCACAAACTGTGCCAGCTCCTCGCCCAAGAGATCTTTTCTAATTAGACTCAGTCCCAACTGATCCTGACGTACAGGCTTTTTAACCTCCTTCCCTTCATTATGAACAACAACAGATACTCTGTGAAGCTTTTCTCCTGCATTTAAACTCTTTACTCCTATGCACAAGCCAAGACATGGGAAAATGAAAGTGAGCTGCTGTTGTGCTGAAACAAAAGCTTGGAAAATTATCTTTTCCATTCACACTGGAAAAGAGGGGTTTAAAGAGTCCTTTGCCTGTGCTTGTGGATTGGGTGAGTCCCTGAGGCTGTGGTTCATTTTTCAGGTCCTCAGTTTCAAATATTTCCTCTGCAGATGAAGGATGATGCTCTAGAACTGGAGGGTCTGTGTAGTTGGGGGGGGAAAGGTTCACAAAAGTGCAGGGGAGAAAGAAAATACAAGCATGGGAGGAGGAAGAACATGTTTTTGTCTATGACTGAATCTTCTGGGGTTTCTTCTCATCCTGTACCTCAAAACCTCTTAAGCCATACTATACTCACTTTGCAAGAGAGGTTGATTAGTGCTAAGCAACATATACACTTACTTCAGTCACTGAAGCAAAGCTGTATGATATATAATGAACTGACCCTAAGAAGATTCTGGATGGCTCTTCCATGTCTCCAAATCTCTGGACTTACACATGTACATGAGGCTTGCCTAACTATACGGAGTAAGTGGCTTGCATTCATTGTGGCAGCAGGTGGTGTCTCTTTTCATCATTAGGTGACAGCATCCTGTGGTTTACTACTTTGTGGAGGCTCACATACAGGATTGTCAACCTCCAGGTAGGGCCTGGAGATCTCCTGGAATTACAACTGATCTCCAGCCTACAGATATCAGTTTAACTGGAGGAAATGGCAGTTTTGGAAGGCTGACTCTATTGCTTTGCATTACTGATGAACTCTCTCCTCTCCCCATACTCAACCCTCCCCAGGCTCTGGACCTGAATCTCCAGGAATTTCCCAAACTGGAGCTGGCAGCCTTGCTTACACATGCAAGGGTAACATGCTTCCTCGACTCTCATAATTTTAAATCCCACACTTCTGTTACATTTTTATCTCTCCTTCCATGCTTTTTGATTTGTGAGGAATTTCAGAGATGCCTGTGCAAAATCAGAAGAGGCCTAACTTTCACAATGGGGACTTAGCATGATCGTCATTGAGGTGACAGGTCATGGCTGACAGGCAGAAAGGCAGGTTGAAAGCGTGTAGGGCCCTGAGGAGATGTCTCCTTCTGTAAAGAGTAATGATTTAAAATTAGACGTTGGAATGTGGTGGTTCTGAGATGAAATGCTTGAGTGTAAACTACTACTGCTGCCTTTGTGACCTACTAGGACTCTGCACACAGTACATCTTTTAGGGCCAGACCTTATGTGGGTACTAAATGTATTCATTGCAATCATACTGCTAGGTGTGCTCACTGAAAACAAAACATTGATGTTCCATATAGAATTTCTAAAGCAGTGTTATTTTTATCCCTTACTTTTATGCTAAAAAAAGAGAGGCCTATATTCAGCTGTGGCAGCCCCTGGGGGACAGAAGAACATCACACCTAGAGTTCATGAAGTCTTGGAAACACCAGCTGTGGCACTACTTGCTTAAACGGGTTGTTTATTGAGTGGTTATGATTTTATGATTCTTCTTCTGCTGCAAGAGGAGCAGCAGGTGTGGCTGGGGTGCCCCCCCCCCGGATTTCCCCACGCCCCACCAACCAAACTTTTCCGGTTATGGACCTGGCTTGGGAAGTATTTTTGAACGTGAGTCAGAGCAGCTGACTGGCTAATGGTCGCCTCCACACCTTGGAGAGGTGCATAACTGTAGGACGATGGGTATCCCAGGACCTATTGACTCATAACTGGACTAATCCCATCTACGTCCCACCTTGCTTCCTCTGCTTACCAGCTGAGGTCACACACACTAAATAATCAACTTCCAATCCACTTTCCAACTGGATTTTGCCAGTTCACACAGTAAAATCCAGTTGGAAAGTGGATTACTTAGTGTGTGACCACAGACACCTTAATCAAGCAACAATTAATCAACTGTCAGTTTTATTCACCCAACCCATTACCTCTTCCCATCCACTACTTACAGGGTCATCAAGCCTCTCCCAAATCATTTTCCAACCCCAATAAGCCCATCAAGGTATTGTTTTGGGATCACATCACCCCAGCCTGAGGGTCTGTTTTCCCTTATAATTGTAGCACTCTGCTCCATAGCAGTGGGTGTGTGTTCTTGGCCACACCCCCACTCTGTGGGTTCTCTTGTTTGTGAAATGCTGGCTGTTTTGCTGCTGCTTCCTGGATCTCTGCAAGATTGGTAAATATTACCCTTCCCCGAAAAAGCTTTCCCTCTTTCCTCACTGATTTTCTCGTAGTTAGTTCTTGTATGTGTGTTCATTGTGTGCATTTTGTTTTATTCTTTCTCTTTTAAATAAAAACCTTTCCAGTTGAACATCTACCTGGTTTATTTCGAGAGTTTTCTTAAGGGAAAAATTCCCGTAAACAAAGGTGGAGAATCCAAATTACCCCCCATCCCCTGGTCTCCTTAAAGCTAACTCCCCCAATTAATTAGGAGACTGCTTATTTGGGTAACAATCTGACTCCAACAGTAACAGGAGAAAGTAATTTTACTTACAAAAATAGAAGCACATCTTAAACATGACATATTCATATAGGTATATTTAACTTATTGTGAACAGTTTAACTACAAAAAGATTAACTTGCTACAGCTCCAAGTCTAGGTAAGAAACAGAAGAAGAAAGTTCCTGTATAAGATGAAACAAAAGACAAGCAACAACAGAAGAGACTCAACATCTAACCTATGAGATGGTAGAGCCAACTGCCAAATGTACCTGATCCTCTTGCATGCAAAGTTACAATATCCAACAGATACTGAGCCCTAAGGGTTACTTAAAAGTGGGGGGTGTACATCATCCACCTGATCAAAATCAGGATGGAGAAGGAAACAAAGCAGATAATGATGTGATACTGGGTGATGTCAATTAGTCTCTCATTGACTGGGTAAACATGTGTTGTTTTGTACAAATGAGATTCCTAGACATCATAAATGACTGTGCACTGGAACAGTTGGTCACAGAACGAACCCGAGGGGCAGTGATCTTGGATTTGGTTCTGAGTGGAGCCTGAGACCTGATGCTAGACATAGATTTTGTTGCACCAATTGGGAGCAGTGATTAGACAGTTTTGTGAAGATGCATGGGGGATATGTCTAACAGAAGCTACTAGTCGCGGTGACTAAAGGAACCTCCACGATTGCAGGAGGCCCAGCAGAGCCACAGCAGTTGGCCACTGTATGAGATAGGATGCCGGAGTAGATGGACCATTGGCCTAGCTCTTCTTATGTTCTTAACCTCTGCCATGTATACCAAGCCCAGATTATGCTGAAATCAACAGAATTAATTTTTAATTAAGCATATATAGGATAGTGCTGCAATTGTGCTGCCATATCTTCAGAGTTTGCCACCAACTTAACATTTCTCAAAATTACACACAAAAAACAAATATGTGGGGGCATAAAGCTCTCTCTAAAAGAGACAAACCAATTGATGCCAAAATATTAAAGTGCAGGTGAAAGCCCTATATTGGCTGAATTTCATTAATGTTCCTTGATAATCGTATCTTGGGGCCATGATCCAGGCATGCCAAATTCCAAATGAAAAATAGCTGTAGCCTCTTTATTGAAATATTAATGTTGATAGTCCCCTTATCATATCACTTTTGAAAGCAATATCCAGGAGTACAAGATCCATATACATTTAATCTTTGTTTTATAAATTGATAAAATATGAAACTAAACTATAAAGACATTAAAATTAGCATATTTATTGCAGTTTTTATGAGATGTGCTACTGCAAAACACATAAAATCTTCTAGGATAAATCTACATCTGGCGCTGTCTCAATAACTGTTAAATTTACAATGGCACAGTATTTACACAGGCTCTCTTTTAAAGAAATAACGGGATTTTAGAGACATTCTACATGATCGGTATCTTGGTAATTTGGTGGTGGGAATTCTTGGTTTGTTGATATTCTAATCTGAAGGTATGATCCGTGTATAGTCTCAAGAGTATTAATTTTGAGGAAGGACCAATCAAGCCCCCATGGGTATTTTAATATTTTAATGTTTATGATATTATCTCAGGATTCTGGTGACTGCCCCCAGGCATTAGCCATCTTACTGTTTACCTATGATATGGGCAATAATTTTGCTAATAATTTTCCTGTACAAGTTTTCCTCTTTCTTTTCCCCCCACAGAATTTTTATATTCCATAAAACAATTCAAGAGAAAATTTGGCTCTACAAATATCATTGATGATGGAAATGGAGACCGAATAAATGTACTTTCCAGTAGAATGTGACTGATGCATTGGAATTCAGGGGTGGGGGACTTTCTGACAATCTAATTTTAATACTATCAGAACTTCTAAACCTTACTGGTTGAAAAATTTGCATTTGCCGATTACAGTGTATAACTGATATCTGGATTTTTGAAGTATATCAACACTAGCAGTGGAAATAAATACAACGGGATCTAGAAAGAGGCTCTGGGGGAGTGCTCTGGCTTTGGGCAAAAAGTGTCAATTTTCTGTGGTGACCTCAGCAGGGTATAATGACAGAGTCCACTGTTTTCTCCAGAGGAACTGATCTCTGCTCCCTGAACAGCAGTTGTAATTTTGAGTGATCTGTAGCCCTCACCTGGAGATTGGCAACAATTGTTACCCAGGACAAAATGGCTGGTTTGGAGGGTGGAGTCTATGGCACTGTAACCTGTCTGAGGTCCCCCTCTCCGGCCTCCACTCCTCAAATCTCCAGGAATTTCCATACCTAAAGCTGGCAACTTTATCTCCTCCCCTCTCAGTAGCCTCTTAGTTTGCCTTAAATTGGTTTTGATGCCAGCAGAGTGAGAAAATGCCAGAGGCTCTGGGTGGGTGCTTTTAAAACATGATCCTGGGACCTACACACCACCAGACATTCCAACTGCCTTGGGGGAGGGGGAGTATGAGGTGTGGAATGGAGTGAAGTCCAATCAGCTTCCATATGCAAAAGACCTTGAAGGTTCCATATGCAACTGACATTCCAACTGCCTTGCGGGGAGGGGGGTGAGTTTGAGGTGTGGAATGCAGTGAAGTCCAATCAGCTTCCATATGCAAAAGACCTTGAAGGTTCCATATGCAACTGACATTCCAACTGCCTTGCGGGGAGGGGGGTGAGTTTGAGGTGTGGAATGCAGTGAAGTCCAATCAGCTTCCATATGCAAAAGACCTTGAAGGTTCCATATGCAACTGACATTCCAACTGCCTTGCGGGGAGGGGGGTGAGTTTGAGGTGTGGAATGCAGTGAAGTCCAATCAGCTTCCATATGCAAAAGACCTTGAAGGTTCCATATGCAACTGACATTCCAACTGCCTTGCGGGGAGGGGGGTGAGTTTGAGGTGTGGAATGCAGTGAAGTCCAATCAGCTTCCATATGCAAAAGACCTTGAAGGTTCCATATGCAACTGACATTCCAACTGCCTTGCGGGGAGGGGGGTGAGTTTGAGGTGTGGAATGCAGTGAAGTCCAATCAGCTTCCATATGCAAAAGACCTTGAAGGTTCCATATGCAACTGACATTCCAACTGCCTTGCGGGGAGGGGGGTGAGTTTGAGGTGTGGAATGCAGTGAAGTCCAATCAGCTTCCATATGCAAAAGACCTTGAAGGTTCCATATGCAACTGACATTCCAACTGCCTTGCGGGGAGGGGGGTGAGTTTGAGGTGTGGAATGCAGTGAAGTCCAATCAGCTTCCATATGCAAAAGACCTTGAAACGCTGGGCGGGACTGCACAAAGCAGCCAGTCAACCCAGCCAGTGTCTTCTGACTGACAGTTCAAGCGTCCATACACTAAAGGAGTGCATTTTAGAACTTCCACTACTCAATTATATATAAGGAGAGATGGCTTTATAAACAGTTTATGAGTGTTAAAAATATTATATTGTGACTTCTCTTGGAGTTCATCAGTGATGGGATACTATCCATAAGTGTGCAATAATCATACAGAGTTATCTTGGATATTGTAGCAGAACATACTGTACTGGCATATTTTTTTTTTTTAAAAAAATTATGTATGTATGTATTTTTAAATTTGTTTTATTAGGCTTATATCCTGCCCTCCCCACATTGTAGGCTCGGGGCGGGTTCCAACATATATGTATGCAATTTATGCAGATTTACACTTAAAATCTGTAAAATCAATAAAATCTTTACATACCAAAACAACAATGCATCAACAGGAAAACATTGTGGTCTCAGTCCGGCTTCACAGATCTGTGGTCACTGAAGGGGAGGCCAATCAAGTGGATTCCTGTTGCCTCAACTAAAGGCCTGATGGAAGAGCTCCGTCTTGCAGGTCCTACGGAACTGTAACAGGTCCTGCAGGGCCCTGATCTCATAAGGTAGCTTGTTCCACCAGGCAGGGGCCAGGGCCAAAAAGGCACTGGCCCTAGTTGAGGCAAGTCAGACATCCCTAGGGCCAGGGACAGTCAGGGGATGTTGGTTTGTAGAATGCAATGTTCTACGGGGCTCTTATGGGGAGAGGCAGTCTCAAAGATGTTATATATTTATATGGTTGCTTGTTAATTATCAGGTATGATCACCTGTTTTTCCTCAGAACAAAGTTTAAGTCTACTGACACATTTAAGACCAACAAAGTTTAATTCTGGGTATAAGCTTTTGTGTACGTGCACACTTCTTCAGATACATTCCTCAGTCTATTTCCTCAGTGGAAGTAATGATTGCAATCCTGTGTAGAGTTACTCCAGTCTAAGGGTCTTTGATTGGAGTAATTCTGTCCAGGATTGCATTAGACCAAAGAAGATGTTTCTTTGATAGGACAGTCTACTTCCAGGGCTAGGTCTGATATTAGTATTTTGCCTATTTGGCAGGGGGGAAAGAAGAAGAAAACTCTGACCAGGAGCAGCCTTTGAGAGAGCTACATTGTTGGTTGAGAATCTGATGCAGCAGTTGTGCTTGGTACTCCTAAACTGCTTAATTCCAATATGCTCTGCTTGTGTATAATCAGTTGTTGCAAAGATGGTTATAACCCTCCTGTATCCTCTCTGTTTCAGAGAAACAGACTTTAAAGAGACCCTGAGGAACATCAAATTGCTCAAGGAAATAGGATGAATTGTGCTGATAACAATTTATGACCATTTTAATTGATCTTTTATTAAGGTGAAAGATGTTCCAAAACTTTCTATCCCAAAATATTGTTTCTTAAATGCTGGGATTAAGTCCTGTCTGAACCATTAATAATAGCTGCCTTTTAGACCAATGATAACTACCCATATAATAAAACAAGTTCCCCAAGATGATTTGCCATTCTTTCGCCTCCTCAAGAATCTTGCGTTGTGAGGGGCAGAAGTCAACCCTTTTGCCTTGGAGTTCTCTTATAGCCCATGCTGTGAGCCTTTAAACAGTCATAAAATTGGGTGCTTATGTGGAAATGATGGTGCTGTTTTAGTGCTTTAAACTTTAAATTGTTTCAAGATTCATGATTTTTAATCCTCTGTGGTAAACTATGAACTTTAAATCAGTTTCAGGATTCATGTTTTTTAATCCATTGTTGTAAGGTATTTTAGTAGAAGGTGATAGTAGAAAATGCTGCCTCTCTTTTCTGTGTGCTCTTGTGGCCTTAGCAAGAGACATCTGCCTCTGTTTTATGTGACTTCTCAAAGCTATCCTGTTTGCGTGGAGATCCTCTGGCTCTGCTTCATGGTCTTTGCCCATGTATCTGCTATTGCAATCAGCATTGATGATTGCCATGGCAACTTGCCATGAGGGAAACCCCTAAGCATCCTCCTCACCAGGTCATTTTTTTAATCTCTCAGTTTGCTTCAATGGCCTCTTTACTGCTCTGTGCTGGTAGACTGCTGTTGCCCGTCTTTGATCTGTAAAGGAGGCATAGAGTGCTGACAGGTTACCAGCAGCGATATGGCAATCAATCATTGCTAAAGTGACAGACTCTCTAAACAAAGTACAAGAGCCAGATACTACAGGATGAGAACAGTTGTAATAATAAAACATTATTATAAAATATTATCATAATAAAATATTATCATAAAAATAATAAAATTTAAGAATAAAAACAGAATGGGCAGTCCCCTACTGTCTACCAAGGATTGCTTTACTGATCCTAGTCCTGTGCCTCTTCAGGTAACTTGGGTGTGCAGAGTTCCATATGACCATCCATTAAGATCTTTATTAGACACTTTCCTCCAGTGTTCTCTCTAGAAATGTTCATTCAGAACCAGCTCCTTGCTTTTAGGCAGCCACTCAGAACAGTCTTATTTGCCCTTTGGTACTGAAACATGGAAATGATTCTGCAGTTTTAGTATTATATTGTACAAGTGGAAACCCACAAGGACTTGTGGGAGGAATCACATTTTCCCCTCCTCCACTATTTCTTTTCCCTTTCCTGAAATCCCCCCAAAGTCTATACCTTTTTTCTGTTTCCTAACTTGGGGGCGGGGGAGCCAGAGGTCTCCTGGAATCTCTCCAGATCTCCCAACTAAAGAGATCAGTTCCCCCCTTAGGGTTACCAGCTTCAGATTGGGAAATTCCTGGATATTTGGGGGGTGGGGGTGGAGCCTTGGAGGCAACGTTTGGGGGAGGAAGCAACCTCAGCAGGGTATAATGTCAGAGTCTACCCTCCCCTCCAAAAAAGCCATTTTCTCCAGGAGAACTCATCTCTGTCATGCAGAGAGCAGTTGTAATTCTGGGTGATCTCCAACTGCCACCTGGAGGTTGGCAAACCTAGTTCCCATGGAGGAAATGGTTGCTTTGGAGGGTGGATTCTATGGAATCAGGGGTCTTGTTGTAGAAAAAGAGCTGCCGGAGCTCATTAGCATAACTCATTAGCATAACTTATTTGCATATGCCACGCCCCCTGACATCACCGGAAGTGACAGAAGGCCACACCCCCTGACATCACCGGAAGTGTGTCAGAAGGCCCGGCTACTTACCCTCCTGCTTCATCCTCATTCCCAAACGGAATGAGGATCGAAGCAGAGGGCGGGGTAAAGAAGGGGGCGGGGCTTCACCACGTGACCGGCCCGCCCCCTAGAGGTTCTCTTCCGGAGCTCCGTACCTGAGAGCTCCCCCCCGACTAGAGCCCTGTATGGAATTATACTCCTCTGAGGTCTCCTCTCCTCAACCCCACCTCCCCAGGCTCCTCCCCATCTTTAGGAATTTCCTAATTTGGAGTTGGCAAACCTATCTCCTTTCCACCCAATAGCCAACCTACCTTTATCAGCCCCTCTGTCTCAAGCTTTCTGTGTCCCCCCCCAGCAGCCTCTACATAGGGGAATGGGGGGAAATGTACAAAATAAATAAACTAGTCTGAGCAGTGACTATACAAGCACAAAGTTGGTCTGCAGAGAGCACAAACTGAACTTGGAACAACATGGAGGCAAGTCATGAAGGTGGTTCTACTCACATGTAAATGAGGAGTCTGATCAAGCAATTGCCCCAAAATTCTCAAGAACCCTGACTTTATTGTGTTCTATTTTTACCTAAGTTGTGGGGCATCTTGGGGGCCTATTGAGGTAGAATAGCTGGGTATAAATAAATATATAAATATTAAGCAGATTCTAGGAACCACCTCTCTTTTATCTCTCTGTTGGGCTGCTGTTATAGCCATTCAACAAGACCAGTTATAAAGTTGACCAGTTATATCTGAAAGCTGGAAAAAACAGATTTCCTTCTTTGACAGCAATAAGTGATAGGTGGGTTGGATTCAAAGTATTTTGGGCTTCTTATGGAATGGAACTTTCCTGGCTCCTCTTGCTATAGCCCACCCAATGTTGGAAACTCTGAGCTGAGGAGTTAATGGATCCTCATGAGCAGTGGTGTCTTCAGTGGGAAGAAAACTCAGCAACAATCACTTTCTCTTTTTGCCAACAGAATTACTGTTCCACTGACCTAAGTGCCTAAACTGAGTGAAGAGCATTTTTTGATTCAACCCAGTAAGCTTGTAGCTAAACAAGAAAGGACAATTACAGTGAATCGTGGGAAACCATTGTTATTTCAGCCCTGACCTGGATGGCCCAGGCCAGCCTGATCCAGCAGGGTTGGCCCTGGTTAGTACTTGGGTGGAAGACCACCAAGGAAGACCAGGAACACTATGCAGCTACCTCTGAATGTCTCTTGCCTTGAAAACCCTATGGGGTCACCATAAGCTGTCTGTGACTTGATAGCCCTTTCCACCACCACTATTGTTATCTCAAGGAGTCAGGTTGGTGGTATATCACAGTTTCCTCCAACTGTGTGTGAGTTGCCTTGCAGACCTGAAGCCTTGCAGACCCAAACACTTATCTCTGATTTGCACAATAGCTATAGTTGATGTTCTGAACTAGGGAGTATGTCATTGATAATGTATACACCTGGTAAGGTGGGTAGTGGGAACACAGCACAATTATCTATATTGGATGCTTGCCACAAAGCAAGGCCAATCACTTAGCCTTGGGAGAGTCTGAAATGTATCACTCAGTTGTTTATTATTACAAAGACCTGTGAAATTAATGACTGTTAAGGTAGTCTATAAGCAGCCCGAATAGCTCAGCTTAGCCCGAGGCTATCAGAGCTTGGGAACTCGGCAAGGATTAGCTGTAGTTAGTACTTGGATAGGAGACTACCAAGGAAGGCTTGAGGTCACTATGTAGAGGAAAGCAGTGGCAAAACACCTCTGCTTGTCCCTTGCCTGGACTCGTGGATTAGATTGCCAAGAGGAGGGTGTGACTTGATAGCAGCACCTCCTCCTCCTCCTAAATAGTATATAAAGCCTTGGGAGTAGTTTTGAGATTTGAACCTCAGAGCAGACTGAAAACACAGAACAGTGCTGGTCTGATCCAGGGGGAGTCCATTCATTGTCATTCTCTAGGGGTTCCCAACAGCTGAAAGGATGTAAGCATATTATTTTCTTGCACTGATTCTTATGTAGACTACTTAAGTCACTTAATTAAACCTATTTCCCTTGACTGTTTGTGTGTTCATTGCCTCCATATCCCATTGCAATAGAGCTGTCACAACATGGTAGAAGTATGGGGAGATGAAGGATAGTGAAAAGAGAAGGCTAAACTATGGACGAATTCTAAAAAGCTTCTCAATTAGGGTGCATATACTTGATCTTCCAAACCTTTGAACTTTGCCAAATAAGTAAAAGGGAAAATGCTATTATAGAAGCAGCAGCACCAGATTTTCATTTATGGCTCTCCTTGTTGGAACAAGGCAACTCAGTATGCCTGGACATTGGGGGGCACTACATTGCTCTAGATGTGTACATGTGTTACCTTAATGAATGAAACACCTCTTTGTCTAATGTGTGAGCTTCTCTCTGACTTCTCCTTCTCTTCCTGTGTCTTTTGTGTGTCAGGTTCCACAGCCAAACAAAGGAGTACACGCTTATCATAAGGTTACACTTCATTGTAAGAGCTATAGAGGCAGTAACATCGTCACTGTTAGGACTGGCTACGTTCCTACAAGCACAATGGGATATAGGGTATGCACCCCCACCCACCCCTAGGCCAATTGACATGACTCCCGCGTGGGGGAGTATGGGGGCCCCAGTGGGAAGACACTACACAGACAGCTTACAAGGTCAGAGATAATAAAGAACGAAGGAATGCGGCAGCAGTTGGTACACAGGTCAAGCAGATGCACTCTTGCCCGTAAACATCATGGCAGCATAGCTGACATTGTGTTCTCTCTCTTTCCTTGTGGACCTGCAAGGAGCAGGACATACCTACAGGTCTCTCCTGTAAAAGCCATGCACTCTTACTTTGCACATACATGATAACAGAATAGCTGGCCTCTTATGATAGGGAATACTGTTGTTAAATTACGCTTCTTTCTCTCCTTTCGACTGCAGCATGGATTTGAATTGAATCTACCTCAATAAATGTAAGTTTTATCTTTTTGCAATATAGTCCTTTAGAGTTTATTTACTGCACACAATACCACACTTCTATGACAGTGCGACTTTGTTATATTAACTAATATGTATCCCAATACTCTTTTGTTCTACTGTTCTTTGGATTTAATTATAATATCTGAATTAATATCTTGACATTATCCATAAGATGCCATGGCAGCCTGTTTTCTATGGCTATTATGGAACAGTTGTAAATCTCCTTGTGATATTTTAGAGGTGTTGTCCAATTAGACATGGTGGTTGTTACACACTCCCTCCCCCTTTCATTATGCTTGGTGTTTCACCAAGAAAGGTAGTAATGCCCACTTATACTGTATCTGTAATCCAATATAATACCCAGTGATGAAGAAGGGATTTACGTTTCTGACAAACTGGAATTGTAAAGCATAGTAAAAATATGATAAACATGTATGTGATTCCATTGAGTAGGAGAAGGTGTAGCAAAGATGCACAGGTTTCTTTTTAATACTGTGGTGTTCTGCATGAGGTATGGGTACAAGGAGAGGTAATAATTTAGTGGCAGAGCACATGTTTTTCATGTAGAAATCTCTAGATTCAGTCCTTTCATCTCTAGTTAAAGGCTTTCAGTCAAGTAGAGGTGTTAGCACTATTCTGTTCCTGTGAGTTCTGATTTGTTTATACAATCAAATTAGTCCTGGATAATAACAGCTCTTCAGTCATCATGGTTATATCTCAAAATAAGGAACTAGGTAAACACACACACACACGACTTAAAAAAAAAAAAAGGTCCCAGAACTCTCAAGTCAGAAATGAAGTTTTCAATCTTTATACTGAAAACTCATGAACTTTTAAACATTTTAAAAAGAAATTTGTTGAAGAGGTTCTGGAACTCTGTTCTGTGTGTTCCCCCAGAAAAAAGCCCTATCTATCTATCTATCTATCTATCTATCTATCTATCTATCTATCTATCTATCTATCTATCTATCTATCATCTGTCTACTAACTAACTAACTTCAGTTTTTATTGCAAGTCCACATATAAGCCAAAAGACATTTGACATAGAGAACATAAGAACATAAGAACATAAGAGACGCCAATGTTGGATCAGGCCAAAGGCCCATCCAGTCCAACACTCTGTGTCACACAGTGGCCAGAAATACCAGTGCCATCAGGAGGTCCAGCAGTGGGGCCAGGACATTAGAAGCCCTCCCACTGTTGACCCCCCCCCAAGCACCAAGAAGACAGAGCATCACTTGCCCCAGAGCCCCTAGCTATACCTTGTGGCTAATAGCCACTGATGGACCTCTGCTCCATATGCTTATCTAATTCCCTTTTGAAGCCGTCCATGCTTGTAGCACCCACCACTTCCTGTGGCAGTGAATTCCATGTGTTAATCACTCTTTGGGTGAAGAAGTACTTCCTTTTATCCGTTCTAACCCGACCGCTCTGCAGTTTCATGGAGTGCCCACGAGTTCTTGTATTGTGAGAAAGGGAGAAAAGTACCTCTTTCTTTACCTGCTCTTTCCCATGCATAATCTTATAAACCTCGATCATGTCACCCCTCAGTCGTCTTTTCTCCAAGCTAAAGAGCCCTAAGCGCTTTAACCTTTCCTCATAGGGAAAGTGTTCCAACCCTTTTATCATTCGAGTTGCCCTTTTCTGCACTTTTTCCAAAGCTATAATATCCTTTTTAAGGTGTGGTGACCAGAACTGCACACAGTATTCCAAATGAGGTCTCACCATTGATTTATATAGGGGCATTATTATATTGGCTGATCTGTTTTCAATACCCTTCCTAATAATCCCCAGCATAGCATTGGCCTTCTTTATTGCAGTCACACACTGTCTCGACATTTTCAGTGAGTTATCCACTACAACTCCAAGATCTCTCTCTTGCTCAGTCTCTGCCAGTTCAGACCCCATCAATGTGTATTTATATTTAGGATTTTTGGCTCCAATGTGCATCACCTTGCACTTGGCCACATTGAACCCCATTTGCCATGTTGACGCCCACTCGCCCATCCTTGACAGATCCCCTTGGAGTGCCTCACAATCCTCACTGGTTTTCACCACCCTGAACAACTTTGTATCATCCGCAAATTTAGCCACTTCACTGCTTACTCCCATCTCCAAATCATTAATGAACAAGTTAAAAAGCAGTGGACCAAGTACTGATCCCTGCGGTACCCCACTGCTTACCACCCTCCACTGAGAAAATTGCCCACCTACACTCACTCTCTGTTTTCTATGAACTAGCCAGTTTTTGATCCATAAAAGGACTTGTCCTTCTATCCCATGATTTTTGAGCTTACTTAGGAGCCTTTGATGAGGAACTTTATCAAAAGCTTTCTGGAAGTCAAGGTAAATAATATCTATTGGATCCCCCTTGTCCACATGTTTGTTCACCCCCTCAAAGAACACTAACAGGTTAGTGAGACAAGATCTTCCCTTACAGAAACCGTGCTGAGTCTGCCTCAATAGGTTTTGTTCATCTATGTGCCTACTAATTCTTTCCTTAATAATGGTTTCCACCAATTTACCCGGTATCGACGTCAGACTGACTGGCCTGTAATTTCCCGGATCTCCTCTGGAACCCTTTTTAAAGATGGGAGTGACATTAGCTACCTTCCAATCCTCAGGAATGGAGGCAGATTTTAAGGAAAGATTACATATCTTTGTCAGGAGATCTACAAGTTCACATTTGAGTTCTTTCAGAACTCTCGGATGTATGCCATCTGGGCCTGGTGATTTTTCAGTTTTTAAGTTGTCTATCAGTTTTAGGACCTCCTCTCTCATCACCTCAATCTGACTCAGGTCTTCCAACACCCCTCCTGAAATCAGTGGTTCTGGAGTGGGCAAGCACTTCTCATCTTCCACAGTGAAGACGGAGGCAAAAAATGCATTTAGCTTCTCAGCCATTTCCCTATCATCCTTCAATACTCCTTTTACCCCTTGGTCGTCCAAGGGCCCCACTGCCTCCCTGGCTGGTTTCCTGTTTCTAATGTATTTGAAGAAAGTTTTATTGTTGGTTTTTACGTTTTTTGCTATATGCTCCTCATATTCCCTTTTTGCCTGCCTGACCTCAGACTTGCATTTTATTTGCCATAGCCTGTGTTCCGTTTTATCAGCCTCACTGTGACTAGCTTTCCACTGCTTAAAGGAATTCTTTTTACTTTTTACAGCCTCCATTACTCTGTTTGTTAACCATGCAGGCTTTTTCCTATACCTGTTTGTGCCTTTCCTAACCTGCGGAATATATATTTTTTGAGCTTCTAGGATCGTAGTTTTAAATAGATCCCAAGCTTCCCCAATTGTTTTGACCCTTTCTACTTTTCCTTTCAGTTTCCTCCCCACGTGTCCCCTCATATCAGAGAAATTACCCCTTTTAAAGTTAAAAATGGTTGTGTGAGTCTTTTTGGCCAATTCTGAGGATCAGCCTTGAAATGTCCTACCCATTTACCCAAGTGTTGTTGATTCATGAAAATGACCCTGGATTGCCCTCTGAAGAATCTTGGGTATTTTGAATATAACCCAAGTACTGAAGTTAATGGGACTGACAGAAATGAAAACGCAGTAGCTTAACTGCTTTGTACATCTTTCTGCTTTATTTTTGCTACTGTTACCTTACTTCCAGTTTAAACATGCAGGCCTCCAAATAAGCCACTACTACATTACTAGCTCAAAGGTCCATGAAGCATAGTAATCATATACAGACTGGCTCATGTGATTGCTCTTAACCGCTTCTCTTATCAACTTGCTGTAGAGTCACAGCTGCACCCCTGTTATGAAAACAGATACATCATAATTATGCTAAATGTATATCAGATTTGAAATGAAGAAAATGACAGCATTACATATTCTATAAATCCTGTTTTGAAAAGTTGAATCAGCTGTTTTAATGTTAATCAGACTAAAGCTTTTCAACTCACAATTTTTGTCTCTAGACAGCTGTTTTGTATTTTTTATATAGAATGAGATCAATTTTCCAGGACTTCCCAGTGCACAGAATGCTTGAATTGGAGGCATTCATCTTGAAAACATGATTTCTGGTTCAGTGTGTGTATGGAGGGGTATACACAATCAGAACTAAAGTGACAAAATCTTGACTGTAGATACACAAACTGGCTGGATATATTGTACATTTCAGCTCATAAAGCTCAGCTGTTATCTGCAGCTTTACCTAATGAGCGGGGGAAAACAATGAACAGATAACTTTGGACTACCTCTCAGGAAGTAGGCTGAAGTTATCTGGAGAGCCAGAACACTGAAAATAGCAGTAATTTAATGTAACAAAATAGCCATGCACAATACATTTTGCATGTATCATAATCACACCAGCATGGATTTGTCCCCAACAGACCAACCTCATTTCCTTCTTTGACTGAGTTATGAGCTTACTGGATTGAGGGAATGTTATTGTTGTTTACCTGGATTTTAGTAAAGCTTTTGACAGTGTTCCCCATGATGTTAACTAGAGGATTGTGGACTAGACTCTAGGATAGTTAGGTGGATAGGGAACTGGTTGGAAAACTGCTCTCAGAGCATAGTTGTCAATGGCATTTCATTTTAAAGGAGGGAGGTGTCCAGTGAGGAGCCAAAGGGCTCAGTTCTGGACCTGATACTTTTCAATATTTTTATAAATGATCTAGATCAGGGTGTGGAGGAGCTACTCATTAAATCTGCAGATGACACTACATTGGGAGCAGAAGATAGAGATGGAATTCAACGAGATCTGAGAAAAGTGGGCAGATGTGAACAAGATGCAAGGTTCTACATCTGGGTAACAAAAATGAACAACACACATACTGGATGGGGGATACAATTCTGAGTAGCAGTGTGTGTGAAGAAGATCTTGGGGTACGGGTGGACCATAGGTTAAATATGAGCAGCTAGTGTGATGCAGCGACAAAAAAGGCTAATGTGATCTTAGGATGTATCAACAGAGGCATAACATCAAAATCACAAGATGTGATAATCCCACTGTACACTGCATTGGTCAGGCCACACCTGAAGTACTGTGTGCAGTTCTGGAGGCCTCACTTCAAAAAGGATGTGGACAGAATGGAGTAGGTACACAGGAGAATGATGAGGAAAGGCTGAGGGTCTTGGGAATGTTTAGTCTGGAGAAGAGGAGGTTGATTGCCATCTTTAAGTATTTGAAAGGCTGTCACTTAGAGGAGGGCAGGGAGCTGTTCCTGTTGGCATCAGAGGATAGGATTCAAAATAATGGGTTTAAATTAAGAGTGGGACGGTACCAGCTGGATATGAGGGAGGGGGGAAGAGTTGGGCAAGAGAGGAATCAACTGCTTAGTGAGGTGGTGAGCTCCCCCTCACTGGCAGTCTTTCAGCTGCGGCTGGACAAATACTTGTCAGGGATGCTCTAGGCTGATCCTGCGTTGAGCAGGGGGTTGGACCAGATGGCCTGTATGGCCCCTTCCAACTCTGTGATTCTATGTACAGAGCATAAACCTATACAACTGTACACACATAGTTTCTAAGAATGCATGGAGGACTGAGATATGTCCAGCAGATGTGGTTCCACTGTCTCTCTCCCCCTCATGTTCATTTCCATGGATATGTTATGTAAATAAGGCTGAGAAAACCCATGAATTCCAAATTCCTCATTGTGACTGCGTGTGCCCTTAAGATTAGCTTGGCTGCCCAGAAGCCTTTTTCTTTGTAGGTTTTAAAAAATTCTTACCCTCTGTACATATGCACAGTTTTCCATGCCGAGGATCCTTGGGCCAAGCAAATGCCACTGCAAAAATGTGAGCTGGAACATGGCATAGCTATCATCTAAAGCTGGTTGAGATGCAGACACCACATTAGATTGGGGCACCCCTGCCCTACTAGGGTTGCCAGGTCTGAGAGAGGTCGGGGTTTGGGGAGGGGAGGGGCCTCAGCATGGTACCATGCCCTAGAGTCCACCCTTCAAAGCAGCCATTTTCTCCAGGGGAGCTGATCTCTGTCAGTTGGAGATCAGTTGTAAAAGCCGGAGATCTACAGGCCCCACCTGGAAGCTGCACAAAACAAGAGGGATCACAGGTATCCAACAGGAAAAACGCACAAGCAACCCTGTAATATGAACACTATTAAGAAGATTCATATAACTTTTTAGACTTTATAAAATTGCAAAACATTTTTTCAGCATTCTCAATTATACAATATTGTAAAAAAAAAGTCCAATATAGTCCAACATAATGAGTACCCGGTTATGAACTCATTTCAACTTTACAGTCTTCCTCAGATGTAATCCTATATTGTAAGGAGGGGTCAGCTTCTTAATCCAGCTCAGTATTGTAATTTCCTTCATAATATCCTGGAATAAACCATAATCAATGAAAATTCACATGTAGCTGCATGGAAATTAGTTATTTTAAACTATAATGATTTAATAATTTAGTTTTTAGAAAACTTACTTCTGGTTCCATAATAAGTGCTTATATGGGGAGCAAGCCAATAGGTTCAAAAAACCTCCTGGGTTTTGTTGGCTATGCTCTCCTAAGCACTATTATTTTAGTAGTATCAAACCAGTCCTTATTTCACCCGGCTAGAAACCTTCATTTTCTGGCTGGCAAAGGCTCTCTACAACCTCTGGATCCAGTCTCTATAAAGATTCTACTAGTTAATTCCATGCAGCTGCATGATGAACATCACTTTCTTAAAGTAACATGACATTATTGCAGGCTGTGCCTCTGTAAATATATCAACTATTAAATTATTTTATAAATACTTATTTAATCCATCATGTGTACATTTATGTCTTTTTCATTCCCAAATAGAAACAGCACAAAACAAGAGAATGCTGAAAAAACTTTTTGAAATTTTATAAAGTCTAAAAAGTTCTATAAATCTTCTTAATACTGTTCATATCACAGGGTTGCTTGTGTGGTTTTCCCACCTGGAAGCTGGCAACCCTATGTTCTACCCACCTGCTCCATCTCCTGTGTTATCTACAGGTATAAATTTATTTACTGATTGTGGAAACTTCGCCACTTCTTGGAGAAACAATAAAATTGACCACACATACATGGATCACTTTAATTGGATCACAGCCATCTTGTAATTTATTTATGAAATGCAATTTTAAATGTTTTACTGTATTACGTTTTAATCTTTTAAATCATTATACTGGTATATTGTAAGCCACCCAGAGCCCACTTGCGAGATGGGGCAGGTAAAATCAAATAAATAAACAAATAAACATGCTGCAGACCACATAAAACACATACATAGTCACAAGTACAATCTCCAGTCAGGGTTACATTTAAGTCAGTCGCTGTGCGAGCTTCTTTAAACTCCCCACATCATCCAAATGCAGTCGCTCTTGCCTCATTGCATGGCAGTGAGTTAACAGCCACCTCCTCAGATGTCAATGATTTTAAAATAGGATCACTGGATTGACATAAAATGCAGAATTACTACACTTGTGACTTTTTAGATGACAGAATAGAAGGTGGAAGAAAAAGACTGTCTGATAGGTGTGTGCATGCACACATGAATCTATATGCAAATAGCTCGCAGTGGAAGGATATGTCTGGTGACTGGAAAATTGTATAGAGCTCTAAAGTACATATTGTCATGATGCCTTCAAGTTAATTAATCTGGCCCTTGCTACTAGAGGAATATTGGGATTTTTTTTTGAAGTCATCTTGTATTTAATACCTCCATTCATGATTTACAAAAGGAACTGTTCATGAAATTTGTAGGCAATACTAAATTGTGCCGGCCTTCTGCAGCAAAGCATTTTGAATCTTAAATGAACAATAAAGAATACTCCTACTTTGTTAGACAAGTAGACTACATTAGCACCCCCTCTCATTATCTGGTGAACTGGTGGCTGAAACAATGACCTTAAACCCTGTGAGAGAGGGAAGAAATTCTTTGTGATTGCAATTCTGAGCAGAAAAAAATGGGTAGCATAGACACAAGTAAGGACCCATCTAGATGAATCACAAGTGGGAATTAAGATTGCTGGGGAAAAGATCAACAACCTCAGATATACAGACGATACCACTCTGATGGCAGAAAGTGAAGAGGACCTAAAGAGCCTCTTGCTCAGGGTAAAAGAGGAGAGCACAAAAGTGGGCTTGAAGCTCAACATCAAAAAAACTAAGATCATGGCATCCGGTCCCATCTCTCCTTGGCAAATAGAAGGGGAAGTCATGGAAGTAGTGACAGACTTCACGTTCCTGGGATCCCAGATCACCGCAGACAGTGACAGCAGCCATGAAATTAAAAGACGCCTGCTCCTTGGGAGGAAAGTGATGGCGAACCTAAACAGCATGATAAAAAGTAGAGACATCACCCTGCCAACAAAAGTCTGCATGGTCAAAGCAATGGTATTCCCAGTAGTAATGTATGGCTGTGAGAGTTGGACCATAAGGAAGGCCGAGCGCCGAAGAATAGATTCTTTTGATCTATGGTGCTGGAGAAGACTCTTGAGAGTCCCTTGGACTGCAAGAAGAACAAATCAGTCAATCCTAAAGGAAATCAACCCTGACTGTTCCCTGGAAGGCCAGATAATGAAACTGAAGCTCAAATACTTTGGCCACCAAATGAGAAGGGAGCACTCACTGGAGAAGACCCTGATGCTGGGAAAGATTGAAGGTCAAAGAAGACGGGGACGACAAAGGATGAGATGGTTAGACAGTGTCATCGATGCAACGAACATGAAGTTGAGCAAACTTCAGAGGATGGCGGAAGACCAGAAGGCCTGGCGGGAGATGGTCCATGGGGTCGCAAACAGTCGGACTCGACTGTGCGACTGAACAACAACAACCAGTTGCCACACCACTCAATTGTGCTCTGAAATGGCTTTTTCTTTGATTCCCCCTCACCAATCTCGTGGTTAAAGGTTCCCCTTGCTTGAAAGCCAGTCAAATTCGACTCTAGGGTGCGGTGCTCCTCTCTATTTCTAAGCCGAAGAGCCAGCACTGTCCGAAGACATCTCCATGGTCATGTGGCTGGCATGACTAGACACCAAAGCACATGGAACGCTGTTACCTTCCCAGCGAAGCAGTACCTGTTTATCTACTAGCAATTTCTTGCTTTTGAACTGCTAGGTTGGCAGGAGCTGGAACCGGAGACGGGTGCTCACTCCATCACGCAGCACTAGGGTCTTGAACTGCTGAACTACCGGCCTTCCAGTCTGCAGCATCTTAACCACTGAGCCAGCACAGCCCCTAATCTTGGGGTTACTATTGTACAAATATTCACATGTAACATATAGTTTGTCCCTCAACAGTAAATTTCAAATTAGGTTTGATACCAAATCTTGGCTGTAACTAGTTGTACTCAAGGAAACTTGGAACAGTCTGTGCTTTTGCATGTGGTACAATATGTGCTGTGAATCAGTCATAACCTGATGAGCTAATAATGGAATCATTCTAAATGTGTTTAGATTATAGTTAATGGAGACAATGAGCATTTTAAAATGTACATTGTTAAACAAACCCAAAGGAAAAATCACCTTTGAAAATCTGTTTCTTGATGTCTTTTCTCTATTGTTACTTAAATACAGTTTCATGTTAAGACGTTTGGACAAGCAGCAATCTGCTTTTTGACCCTGAAGAGATCATCAAAGATAAGGAAAATCTTAACTTTTTAAAAAAAGTTTATGGTCATTGCCTCCAATGGTTTAGTTTATTGCCACTAACTGAGCATCTGGTCCTAGGATTTTGGTCCACTAGACACATTTCAAAAATAGCAAATAAAAACAACTCTGCACATTTGCTTACATTTAGAATATGAGAGTTTTTCAGGGGTATTGCATTCTTGCTTTAGGGAAGAACCAGATGGATTTGCATTCAAAATGTATATACTAAAATGTACATGGGTGTTCCCCCTCATGGATCACTGCCTTGTCGTGGGAGAGGGGGCTTGAGCAGTTCAATGAAGCTGTGGGCTATGCCGTGAAGGGCCACCCAAGACGGACAGGCCACAGCAGAGAACTCAGACCAAGAGTGATCCCCCTGGAGAAGGAAATGGCAACCCACTCCAGTACTTTTGCCAAGAAAACCCCATGGAAAGTACCAAAAGGCTAAAAGATATGACGCTGGAAGTTGAGCCCCTCAGGTCGGAAGGTGTCCAATATGCTACTGAGGAAGAGCAGAGGGCAAGTACAAGTAACCCCAGAAAGAGTGAAGCGGCTGGGCCAAAGCCGAAAGGACGCTCAGTTGTGGATGTGTCTGATGGTGAAAGGAAAGTCCGATGCTGCAAAGAACAATACTACATAGGAACCTGGAATGTAAGATCTATGAATCAAGGTAAGCTTGACGTGGTCAAAAATGAGATGGCAAGACTTAACATCGATATCTTAGGAATCAGTGAACTTAAGTGGACAGGAATGGGCGAATTTAACTCAGAAGACCATTATATCTACTACTGTGGCCAGGAATCTCGTAGAAAAAATGGTGTGGCCTTTATAGTCAACAAGAGAGTGCAAAAGGCAGTACTGGGATACAATCTCAAAAATGACAGAATGATTTCTGTCCGATTCCAAGGCAAACCATTCAACATCACAGTAATCCAAGTCTATGCCCCAACCACTGATGCAGAAGAGGCTGAAGTGGACCGGTTCTATGAAGACCTACAACACCTTATAGAACTAACACCAAAAAATGATGTCCTCATCATCATAGGGGACTGGAATGCTAAAGTAGGAAGTCAAAAGGTAACCGGAATAACAGACAAGTTTGGCCTTGGAAAGCAAAATGAAGCAGGGCAAAGGTTAACAGAGTTTTGTCAAGAGAACACACTGGTCATAGCGAACACCCTTTTCCAACAACCTAAGAGGCGACTCTACACATGGACATCACCAGATGGGCAACACCGAAATCAGATTGACTATATAATTTGCAGTCAAAGATGGAGAAGCTCTATCCAGTCAGTAAAAACAAGACCTGGAGCTGACTGTGGTTCAGATCATGAGCTACTCATTGCAAAATTCAGACTTAAACTGAAGAAAATCGGGAAAACCACGAGGCCATTCAGGTTTGACCTAGATCGCATCCCTGATGAATATACAGTAGAGGTGAAGAATAGATTCAAGGGTCTGGATTTGATAGATAGAGTGCCTGAAGAACTATGGACAGAGGTTCGTGACATCGTACAGGAGGCAGCAATCACCACCATACCAAAGAAAAAGAAATGCAAGAAAGCAAAATGGCTTTCTGATGAGGCTTTACAAATAGCAGAGGAAAGAAGGAAAGCGAAAGGCAAAGGCGAAAAGGAAAGATTTACCCAACTGAACGCAGATTTCCAGAGAACAGCAAGGAGAGATAAGGAGGCCTTCCTGAATGAACAGTGCAAAGTAATAGAAGAAAACAATAGAATGGGAAGGACTAGAGATCTCTTCAAGAAAATTGGAGAAATCAAGGGAGCGTTCCATGCAAAGCTGGCCATGATAAAGGACAAAAACGGTAGGGACCTAACAGAAGCAGAAGAGATTAGGAAAAGATGGCAAGAATACACAGAAGAACTATACAAGAAAGACCTCAATGTCCTTGACAAACACGACGGTATAATCACTGACCTTGAGCCAGACATCCTGGAATGTGAAGTTAAATGGGCCTTAGAAAGCATTACTAACAACAAAGCTAGTGGAGGTGATGGTATTCCAGCTGAGCTATTCAAAGTCTTAGAAGATGATGCTGTTAAAGTTCTGCACTCCATTTGCCAGCAAATTTGGAAAACGCAACAGTGGCCACAGGATTGGAAAAGATCAGTATACATTCCAATCCCAAAGAAGGGCAATGCCAAGGAATGTTCAAACTATCGCACAATTGCACTCATATCACACGCTAGCAAGGTCATGCTCAAGATCCTACAAGCTAGGCTTCAACAGTACGTGGATAGAGAACTACCAGAAGTACAAGCTGGGTTTCGAAGAGGTAGAGGAACTAGAGATCAAATTGCCAACATTCGCTGGATTATGGAGAAAGCAAGAGAGTACCAGAAAAATATCTACTTCTGCTTCATTGACTATGCTAAAGCTTTTGACTGTGTGGATCACAACAAACTATGGCAGGTCCTTAAAGAGATGGGAGTACCAGACCACCTCACATGTCTCTTGAGAAACCTGTATAAGGGCCAAGAAGCGACAGTTAGAACCGGATACGGAACAACTGATTGGTTCAGCATAGGAAAAGGAGTACGACAAGGATGTATACTGTCACCTTGCTTATTTAATATATATGCAGAGTACATCATGCGAAATGCTGGCCTGGATGAATCACAAGCGGGAATTAAGATTGCTGGGGAAAAGATCAACAACCTCAGATATGCAGATGATACCACTCTAATGGCTGAAAGTGAAAAGGATCTAAAGAGCCTCTTGCTCAGAGTAAAAGAGGAGAGCGCAAAAGTGGGCTTGAAGCTCAACATCAAAAAAACTAAGATCATGGCATCCGGCCCCATCACTCCTTGGCAAATAGAAGGGGAAGCTGTGGAAGTAGTGACAGACTTCACGTTCCTGGGATCCCAGATCACCGCAGACTGTGACTGCAGCCATGAAATTAAAAGACGCCTGCTCCTTGGGAGGAAAGCGATGGCGAACCTAAACAGCATGATAAAAAGTAGAGACATCACCCTGCCAACAAAAGTCCGCATGGTCAAAGCAATGGTATTCCCAGTAGTCATGTATGGCTGCGAGAGCTGGACTATAAGGAAGGCCGAGCGCCGAAGAATAGATTCTTTTGAACTATGGTGCTGGAGAAGACTCTTGAGAGTCCCTTGGACTGCAAGAAGAACAAATCAGTCAATCCTCAAAGAAATCAACCCTGACTGTTCCCTGGAAGGCCAGATAATGAAACTGAAGCTCAAATACTTTGGCCACCAAATGAGAAGGGAGCACTCCCTGGAGAAGGCCCTGATGCTGGGAAAGATTGAAGGTCAAAGAAGACGGGGAGGGCAAAGGATGAGATGGTTAGACAGTGTCATCAATGCAACGAACATGAAATTGAGCCAACTTCAGAGGACGGCGGAAGACAGGAGGGCCTGGCGGGAGATGATCCATGGGATCGCGAAGAGTCGGACTCAACTGTGCAACTGAACAACAACAACAACAACATGGGTGTTAGGAAGAAGAGCTATTTCTGGAACCAACGGACCAGTGAATGCCTGTTTTAATCACCCTTTTGTCTTTCTGTTTACAGAGTCAGTGGCAAAACAGTGGGATGGAAATCTAGAGAGTTTTGACTAGAATAACTTGTAATGGCCGCACACGGTTATACCTGCAGAAGCATAAAATGAATTGGAAATGAGCCTGAAGGCAGGGTCAAACCTGAGTCTAGGGGGTTAGGAGGATCATCACTGCCAAAAGCGCATGAGCATCCACATACTCTATACTATTAGCCATGTGTGGCCCCCATCTGCGGATATCTAAATCCATGGATTGGGCCTCCTGGAGGCTAAACAGATTTTTCAGCAAACTTGGGGCACTCCCTAGGTTTGCAGAAAAAACTGAAAATTACAAAAAAATTACATGGGGAGGTTAAATCCCCCCAAAAGTAAAGCACTTACTTTTGGCAGTGGTGATGCCAGGAAACTGTGCTGGCTCCAGAGGTGGCAGTGGCTACATAGCCTGGGTCTCTGAGATGAGCTCAGTGGCAGCAGCACAGCCCAGGGCTCTGCACTAGATCTGGCAGTGGCTATACAGCCTGGAGCTCTGTGCTGGACCCAGCAGCAGCTGCACAGCCTGGGGCTCTGCACTGGGCATGCCACTGCTGGCACAGCCCAGATGTGCCAGGCATGCCGCTGCCACAGCCTGGGAGCTGTGCTGGGCATGTTGCTGCAGGCGGAGCACCCTGGGAGTTGCACTGGACCCACAGGCTGCAAAGGCACAGGCGCAGTGTTCTCTCTAAGGTGAGTTAATGTGAGCTGGCTCACAGTTTTTTAGCCTATGGCTCACATATTTTTGTCTTAGCTCAAGAAGGATGGCTCCAGAGCAAACTCATTATGCAGTAGCCAAATCACTCGCTCACAACTTTAATGCCAGTAGCTCACAAAGTTGAATTTTTGTTCACAAGACTCCACAGTTTAGAGGGAGCATTACCTGGGAGTTGCACTGGGTGTGGGCCTGGGAGTTGCACTGGGTGCAAGCCTGGTGAGAAATAGTGAAGTTGGCCAATCTTTGAATACTTAAATCCAGTAACTGGAGCTGTGAATGAGCAAGACAGGTCTTTCTACAAACATGAAAAGAACCCTGGGTTTGCAGAAAAATGTAAAATCTAAAAAAATGGGGGGGGGCCTTTAAAAATCTGAAAATGATAAAAGAATAGTCTGTAGCTTTAAGCAACAGATAGTGGCTGTTGCTAAGCAGCCACAATATCCCATGCTGGTTTCTGTCAGTAAAAGGCAGATGAAGGAGGTAGGGCCCTTTCCAGGCTATTTTGGCCTATTGAAGGAGGACTCATTAGGGCCAGGCCTGACTAGGTTTGCCAGCTCCAGCTTGGGAAATTCTTGGATGTTTTGTGGTGGAATCTGAGGAGAGCAGGGTCTGGGGAGGGGAAAGGCCTCAGCTGGACATAATGCCATAGAGCTTCCCTTCCAAACCAGCCATTTGCTTCAGGGGGACAGATTTTTGTCACCTGGAGTTCAGTTGTAATTCTGGGAGACCTCCAGGTCCTACCTGGAGTTTGGCAACTCTAGGTATAGAAGCAACATCTGGATTACTTGACACCGCCCAACTTAGATGACTAAACTAGGCCTGGCTGCTTGCTGCTGTTCAACAGCAGCTATCCTATGAACACCAGTGTGGAGTACCAGTTAGAGCTCCAGAGTAGTGCCTGGGAGACCAAGGTTCAAATCCCCATCTTGCTGGAGAAGTTCACTAGATGATTTTGGATCTGTCACATATTTTCAGACTAACCTACCCCACTGGATTGTTCTATGGATAAAAAGGAGGAGAGGAGAATAATGTAAGCTGCTTTGATACTCACTGTGGAGAAAGGTGGGTATAAGTGAAGTAAATATAGCTGAAGATGGGAAGCAAATAAAAGCTAGGCTAGTGAATGGCTGAGAAGGAGAGAATGAAGCAAATAAAGGGGAGAGGATATGGGGTTTGCCAGGTATTATGAACTGAGATCGAGGCAGCTTCTTGAACAAGTGATTTCATTTTATTCAGCTCATAACACACAAGACAAACTTCATAGAACAAGGCTGACTTACATACGATTTGAATGGGCAAAACCACATCCAACAAACAGATAACAACCAATAGGAACATGGAGCTTGGAACCAATGAGAGTGGTTCCCGCCGAAGGCAAAGGCTTCTCTGATTGGCCCATTAGGTCAATCCTTGCAATCCTCTTTGAATATAGACTGTGCATAAGCTCACTCAGGTCTTTATTACATTAAGACATAACACCAGGGGAAGGGAAACTATTGGGAGGGGGATACAGGAGAAAGTGAGACACTCTCCACAAGTCCTTGAAGGTTCCCTACCATGCAAGTGGTCCTGGTCCAGTGGCTGGCCCCACACAAATGGTCCATAGTTTTACTAAGCAGAGGCTGCCAGGGAGGGGATAGGGAAATCTGAAGACAGAGAGTCAGGGTCAGATAAATGTAGGTTTGCTGTTGGATGGGGAGGATATAGGGTTGCCAACTCCAGTTCAGGGAATTCCTAGAGATTAGGGGGGTAGAGCCTGGGGAGGGTGAGGTTTGAGGAGGAGAGAGACCAGAGGGGTATAATGCCATATAGTCTGTCCTACAAAGCAACCATTTTGTCTGGAGAACTAGGTTGCCAACATTCAGGTGAAGGCTGGAGATCAGGCAGAATTACAACTGCTCTCCAGATGACAGAGATCAGTTCCCCTGGAGAAAATGGCTGCTTTGGAGGGTGGATTCTAAGGCGTTATACTCTGCTGAGGTCACTTCCTTCCCCAAACCTCACCCTCCCAAGGCTCCACTCCCAAATCTCCAGGAATTTCCCAGCTTGGAGCTGGCAACCCAAAAGGGAACTGATCTCTGTAGCTGGGAGATCCATTGTGATTCCAAGAGATCTCCAGGTTGGCAACCCTAGAAAGATAGAAGGAATCAGAAAAAGGGGAGAGATTATGGGGGCTTTTAGGAAACAGAAAGAGGAAATAGTGAGTGGGGGAAATGAGATGCCTCCCTCAAGTCCTTGTAGGTTCCCACTTGTCTTACTCTGTGGTTCATTTGATCCAATAGTTAGAATATATTCCCTACTGTCTTTGCCCACATGCACCCTCTCACCCAGAGACCCATGTCTTCTTAAAAAAAAAACAAAAAAACCCCCAGTGAAGTTAGCAGCCCAGATTCATCCATCTGTCTGGTATCAACTATGGCATGTATTTCCCCAGGCACTTTCAAGAGGAAATAAATCGCCTGCCATGAGACCTGAAACTTACCCTGACAAAAAGGAGGAGCTACTGGTGGAGGGAAGATGTGAACCAGGAAATGAGTTATCCCCTGTTCTGGATGAGGTGAGTGGTTTTTTACTTGCTTTCAGCTGGGAGGATTCAGCTGAGGATATTGGTGGGAGAACTGGTCTGGGAGTGTGGGGAAGCACTTGGAGTTGTTGCAGATTCCTGGCTAATTGAGAGAGGGATAGGAAAGGGCATTGTT
>NW_015170293.1:939240-943672 GCF_001447785.1 Gekko japonicus | reverse complement strand
AAACATAAGCTCATATCGTTACAAAGGACATTCAGTAGATATGAAACGGCATGTCAAAGCCAAAGGATTAGGGTTTGATATTACTTCCCAAACAACCCAAGCCAGTCTAATTTAAGAGGCTACTGTGAAAAACTCCATAACGTTATCTTTGAATAATTGCCTTTTAATAGACTGCATTCCAGCACTTGTAAGTGAACATTGTGAGCCTGGGAAAAGGACATCAATGGGAGAGGGCAAACCTTCAGTCACCACTTGTAGGGCATTTACATGGCACTGGCTGCTATTCAGAGACACCCTTTCCATCGAATTTCAAAGTGCTGCCCTCGGTCAAGAGATCAGGAAATGGCTCAGACTTCTCAGAGTCCTTTCTCCCCCTCTACCTTCCATCCGTTGGGGGATATTCATGTGCTTCTGGCTAGATAGTCCAGTTGATAGCTGCCCCACGTTTTGACATGGTGCAGAATTTTCTGTTTCTCATTGCCTTCCAGGAGCGGATCATTCTTTTCTAGGTTCTGCTTCTCATTCTTTTCTGTTGTGCCTCTGGAGCATAGCGGGGAATCCCTGCACATGCAAAGAGCATAGAAAAGAACAGCAAGACCATATGCATTTGGACCATTGGACTGTGCTCATAGTCTCCCAACTGTAGCTCTATTGGTTAAGCATGCAATGTATTTATGGAAAAACTAATCTCTCAAAAGTATATAAAAGCTTCAGCCAATATTCTGCTTCCTTTCTTTTATGCCTCTCAGATTTGGATAAAGTCCTTCAATCTTTTATTAGCGCAGTGTGCAAACTGAGGTGCATGCACTTTTGAATGAGTTGCCTTGCAGGTGACATGCCCTTATCCCCTGGCAAGCTTTGTTTGGCTTTTTGTATGACAAGGTGATTATTACTCATAAAGTGTAGCTTTAATTCACATTTATGTCACAAGTGGACTTATTGCTTGTATAAAGCTGCATGCCTGTATGTTATACAAGTCTATTTTTTTTTTTTTAGAATTCCCTTAGTAACACTGGGAAATTACTGAGGATCTTTGCTGTTTCTCTCTCTCTCTCTCTCTCTCTCTCTCTCTCTCTCTCTCTCTCTCTCTCTCTCTCTGTCCGTGCGTGTGTGCATGTAATTTTGAACTGCTAGCATTGTTGAGTAGATAACAAAAGTGTTTGAAAATGATCTCTTCCTTTCAAACCCTGACTCCACCCCCTTTTTTTTAAAAAAACCCACCGCTAAGAATGATCACAAAAGGAAACAAACAATTCAGATAATCTCTGTGCTGTATCTAAGATTAACATGGACACAGATGTTTCAATTTATAGTTTGATCTGGCATAATATATACATTCAACAAAATCCTGTTTTGTATTTCTTCTATAAACACTGACATCCGATAAAAGCATCTTGGCTTAGCTGCCATCTTCTTAAATCGGAGGCTTTTGAACCAGTGCTCGGGGAGAGTTTCTTATTTTGAGAAGACCCAAGTTAACTCTTTGGGCTTTTGGATGGGGCAGGGGGGGGGGAGGTGACTATATTTTTCTTACAAATCGACTTGTGGCCTTGTTGCTTGTATAAAGCTGCATGTGTCTATATTATATGACTCTAATTTAAACTGTTTTTAAATGGCTGGGGGAAGGGAGGTAATTATTAGCTATTTTTGCTATATTTAAGGTTGAAATGATTCAACACCATTCCTTGCTGTTCATTTCCTGGCCATGCTGCAACTATTACACTTCCGAGATACTATCTGAGATGTTATAGAAATTGCAGTATGTGGAAATGACTTAGTGACTATCTCAGACTTGTTGATTTTATAAGGTCATAGGTTTTGTTGCTGGTTTGCAGATATGGTAGGCAGCTGTTATTGAATTTGACTTGGTGACATGTGCACAAAACACCTATATGGGATGGGATCCAACCCTCTTTTCTGCTGATGGAAAAGGGAGGAGGGAATCCCCCTGACTACCTCAAAAGGCTATGCAAGGCATCATGGGAATTTTGTGGACAAAAACCATGTGGGGCGGGGCTTGAGTAAGGACAAAAACTCAACAAGATTTAGTGGAAAAGTTGGCTTAGTCCCACCCAGGGGTCATTTGGGGGGGACGTGGGGGGACGCCATCCCCCCGGGTGAGGTGCGGGAGTGGGGGCCTGGAGCTCCCTGCTGGTGCCCGCTGGAGGTCGCCGCCGGCTGTGGGGAGGACACACTTCCGGTGATGTCAGGGGGTGTGACATATGCTAATGAGTTATGCTAATGAGTCCCCCTAGCTCTTTTTCTACGAAATGACCCCTGGTCCCACCCAATATGTTTTGATCCTGTTCCGTAGCCAGTAATTCCCTTCTTTAAAGAAAGCTGTTGGGAGATGTCATGAAACAATACTTTCGTGAGATCTGCTTAAAGTTGGAAGGTCCATGTTAACTATCACTTTTGATTGTAAATTGTACTGTAAATAGATCTTGTGATTGTGAGTGGCAGGTCATCGAGGTAACTTTTTATAATCATTCATGTTGCTCAGTTTACACATCTCCTAGGACAACATGCTGATAGATTAAATGAAGGGTCCCATCCTTTTGACAAGGTTGCTCTTTTTATGTAGCTGCATAGAAGCTTAAATAAATGTTTTATCCAGCCCGTCATTTCCCCAGAAAGCACTTTCCAGGGGGCACCTTTTTTGGAGGGACTGTTAACTTGGACTCTGTACATTCAATTCTCACCAAACGTGGAGGGCATGTAGAGGATCATCCAAGGAAAGTCCCCTGCAACTTTGATGTCTCTAGCTTGCACAGGATCTGTTCTATACACTCCTGAACCTTAGCCTGTCAAAATGACTGCCTGTTGCAGGGGACTTTCCTTGGATGATCTTCTACATGCCCTCCAAGTTCCGCCCCCATTCCTTTGAAGTTTTGTAAATATTTAGATTGAATGGAGACAATCTGTCTGGAAATGTATTCATTCACGAACCAGTCAGAACCGCCTCAAATAGCTGGAAAGTTTGTGGAAAGTTTGTGCTGGTTGACCTGTGATGAACGTCACTTCGCAAACCATGAACGTGCCAAAATTTGTCACGAACTTTCGTTCATAAGCAAGCTCGTGTCCATCCCTACTCTTTGCACTCAGCTGAGCTGAGTGGAAGGATACAAGCCATCATGGTTTAACTCTATTAGAATATATTTTGAATTGTATAGAACATTGGTTGTTGTATAGAATTGTATAGGACAATATATTATATCCTTTTGAGAATTTCACAGTGACCTTTTGATTAAGCAAATAAATGAAAAGGAGGATTTGTAGAAATCAGCTCATGGATGGTATATAGACCATGAGTTGCCAACTTTTCTACTGATGAAAAAAGGAAAGATCCTCTTTGGTTGCCAAAAAAAGGCTATGCTGCAAATCATGGGACTGGCATATACATATACTCTATTAGGCATATACATATACTCTATTAGGATCTATTTTGAATTGTTTAAACTACCTTCCCTTCTCTTGGCTTGCTTGGGTTCCCCGCGGCCGCAGGGAGCCCGAGCAAGCCGGCTCCTGGAGGGGAGGGGGAGCGCTTTAAACCACCTTCCCTTCCCTTGGCTTGCTCGGGTTCCCCATGGCTGCGGGAAGCCCGAGCAAGCCAGCTCCTGGAGGGGAGAGGGGCAGTTTAAACCACCTTCCCTTCTCTTGGCTTGCTCAGGTTCCCCACAGCTGCAGGAAGCCCGAGCAACCCAGCTCCTGGAGGGGAGGGGGAGCGCTTTAAATCTCCTTCCCTTCTCTTGGCTTGCTCAGGCAGCCCCGGACCCTCTCCAAGGTGCTTGGCCGCCTCAGTGAGGTGAGAGGGGGAGCTCCTCCAGCCACCCTGCCTGCCTGGCAGCCCCTTGGCGGCTCCTGCCAGGGCTTCCTCCGCTTCTTGCCTGCACTTCCTGCTCTGCCCGCAGTGCCTTCTGCAGTTCCCATGGCACTTTAGGTGCCAGCTCCTTCCTCCTCCTGGGTGTCCGGTTTCCCAGGAGCCACAGCTCCTTTCCTCTCAGCCAGACCCTCCCTGCTGCTGCTAAAGTCCTGCAGGAGGTCCTGCGGAAAGGGTCCAAGTCATGGCAATCTGACTGGAGAGGAAACGCACAGCTTGTAGCACCCTGGAGGATTGCCTTGGTGGTGGGGGGGGAGAGTTTGAGATCTTCTGCAAACATTCTGAAATGTTTGGCGAAAGAAAGGGGGGGAGAAATGCAAAAATAAAAGGGAGAAGAAAAAGAATCCGCTTGCCATGGAAATGATCACAGTCGTGATCAGTAAGATCTCTGCACACACGCAGATCCTTTGCGATATATATTTATATTTTGCACACTTATGCAAAGACACACAGCCGTGGTGAATTTTGCTGAGATGCAAGTCCCCCTGAGTTCAATAAATGGTTTGCATCTTGTAAGTGAGCTGTCTCAGTGCGGGGGGGGGGGGGGAGAAG
>NW_015170293.1:930559-939031 GCF_001447785.1 Gekko japonicus | reverse complement strand
TGTTGTATTTGGAGGGATCCTGAATCTTTCAGCAGAAAGGAAAATTTTTTAGTTCTGCTCCCTGAGGTTTCCAAGGCATGAGACACAGAGATGGTTTGCCATTGCCTGCTTCTGCGTAGAAACCCTGGATTTCCTTAGTAGTCTCCCATCTAAATAGTAAGCAGGATCAGCCCTGCTAAACTTCTGAGATCTGAGGAGATCAGAGCCTCCCCCCTTTCTGCTGGCTGCCGGTGAGTAAGCAGGCGGGCGGGGAGTGGAGGTTACTGCGAAGAGAGATACTGACAAACTAAGCACGGCAGCCTGATCAGGCCTGGCCCAGAGAGCCTTCACATTTTATCACAACAGTGTGTGGTTTTGTATTGGTGCTGCATTGTATTGTGGAAAGTCTTGTTGGCAAAGGAACTCATTTCCCAAAATGCCAAACACCATATTTTCTCATAGGTTCAGTGTTGCCTTCTTTCAGTTTGCCTTATTTCCAGCTCTCCCCTCCTTCCCACCAGTCCTTCCACTCCTCTCTACCTATTTGCCTTCCTTTCTTCCTTCCTCCCCTCCTCCCCATCTCTTCCCCTCTTTCCTTCTTTCTTCTTTCTTTCTTGCCTTCTGATATACTTCTGGTGATGTTAGGGGGTGTGGCATATGCAAATAAGTTATGCTAATGAGCTCCTGCACCTCTTTTTTTACGAAATGACCCCTGGGTATACAGACCATGAGTTGCCAACTTTTCTAATGATGAAAAAAGGAAAGATCCTCTTTGGTTGCAAAAAAAAAAAAGCTATGCTGCAAATCATGGGACTGGCATACACAAAGACATGAGGGATGTGAGCTAAAGAATGGGGGTGGGTGGGCAAGATTTTGTGCAAAAGCTGGCTGTATTCAATCCTGTGTTTCCACTTGCCTGCATGTGTTGTACATGGTTTAATCTATAATATGCAAGTGGCCTTTAGGGAACTGAGTCCTTGAGCTCTGAATTCTTGAACTCTGGCATTGTAGCATTATGATTTGTTGTTGTTGTTAAGTGCAAGACAGCCCAAAATGACACAAAATGGATGCTAGTGAGAAACAAGCCTGGACATATAGTTTAGAAATGTGAGTAATAGTGGCTGGCTACTGCCCCCTCCACACCCTGCAAAGATGCATAATTTAGGACCATGGGTCTCCCCAGGAACCTATTGACTCACCTTAGACTAATCTCATCAACACTCAGCGTCACTTCCTTGCATCCATATACCTTAATTAAGCAACACTTAATTCTATTCACCAAACCAAGTAGCATTTCTCATCCAGCACTTGCAGGGTCATAAAGCTCTGCTCACACCTATAGTCCACCTCAGGAAAACCTATCAAGCCCTATATCAGAAGGCAGTCTGCTTCCCAGCAGTGTGTGTGTGTGTGTGTGTGTGTGTGTGTGTGTGTGTGTTGGGTTCTTCTTCTTCTTCTGTTGATGAAACACTGGCCATGTTGCTGCTTCTGGGAACCTCTTTCTTTGAAAGTGGTAATTATTGACCTCTCCTGAAATCGCTTTTCCCATTTCCTCCCTGTGTGCCTCTTAGCTAGTCTTGTATGTGACTTCTCTGTGTGTGTGCTTTTTGCTTATTTCTACTTCTTTTAAATAAAGACGTTTCTATCTGAACATCTGCCTGGTTCATTTCACAAGTTTCTCTTCAAGGGAAAAATCCCCATAAACATAGTGGAGAATACCAGTTACGCCCTCTCACTTTGTCTCCTTAAAGCTAATTCCCCCAACTAATTAGGAGACCTCCTATTTGGGTAACATTACCAGCTTTAGACTAGAGTAGTGTTATTTTAAGACACAGCTTGGAACATATCTATGTTGGGACAGTCCACATGTGTGACATAATGGAGGGGAAGGGAGAGATAGAGCAGCAACCAGGAACAAATAATGCAACCTGTGCTTTCTTTGAAATCATGTTAAAGTTTAAAAATAATGAGCTAAATGTATGAATGTTCCTATCTTGTAATGCTCAACTGTACTTTAAGATGAATTATTTTGCCCCTGAAGATGGTCTTCTGCTAAAAATTTAAATTAAGAATACTATGAGTTCATGTGCTGATTTTGTCCCTGCATGGTCTGCATTCTTCAGGGTGCTCAGGAGAGGCAGTGACTCTGTGGGCACATGTTCACTGATAGCAGAAATTGACTTAAATTTCTAAAACTAGATATGTAATTTACACAGAGCTGGATTTATGCAAAACTAAACTGTGGTTTTGGGTCTTAGATTATTGTGGGCGTCTAAATACCAAAATACCAACAACAACACTATTACTCTATCATTTTTTGGTAATGCTTATGGAGCATCTTAAACTTGCCATATTTTAGGGCCTCAGCATGGGTTAATCCACCCCTGAATTTACAGAACAGAACTTTGATTCCTGTGAGTCGTGATCAGTGTTCCCTCTAAACTGAGTTAGTGTGAGCTAGCTCACAGTTTCTTAGCCTCCAGCTCACATATTTTTGTTTAACTCAGTAAGCATGGCTCCAGTGCACACTAATTTATGCAGTAGCCAAATCACTCGCTCACGACTTTAATGCCAGCAGCACACAAAGTGGAATTTTTGCTCACAAGACTCCACATCTTAGAGGGAGCATTCGTCATGATTTGAGTGATCTGTGTAACTTCATGTTTCCCCATATACCTCATCTGGCTTTCTGTCTGTAAGTCACATTTTTATTCTGCCTTTTATCCAGAGAGTTTAGGGAAGCATACAATGTGCTTCCCTTCTTCGGTTTATCCTCACCACTGTGATGTAGGTTTGGCAGCTGAGACAGAGTGACTGGCCAGAGGTCACCCCATGAGCCTCCTGGCTGAGTCAGGATTTGAACCTGTGGTCTCTTCTGCTGGAGGTCAACACTCTGACCACTGCACCACAATGGCTCCAAGTGTTTATATCTCAAATTAAGTAAACATGACCATTGGAAAAGGAATGAAGAGTCTGATGTATCTGGGGAGTTAAAAACCTTACCATGTGAGCAACAAACCAGCTAAATAATTAAAAAGTATTTTTTAAAAATCCAAACCATCAACAACCACCAGTTGTTTTTTTTAAAAAGGCAATGTGAGCGTTGAATGGCTGCCTGGGCAACATGCTGACTGCCCTGGCCCTTGCACTACCGTTCTGAAGCAGCTGTGTTAATATGGTAGTGGAAAGTGCCATCAAGTTGCAGTCAATTCATGGGATTTTCTAGGTAAGAGAGATAGTTCGCCATTGCCTTCCTCTGCATAGCAACCATGGACTTCCTGGGTGACCTCCCTTCCAAATATCGACCAGTGCTGGCTCAGCTTAGCTTCTGAGATCTGTTGAGATCCGGCTAGTCTGGGCCATCCAGGTCACCATAGTGTGAATATACTTATGCACAAAACAGTGAGCTCATTTAGAAAGCTTGATTTTTTTCAAGCAATCACAGATGTTGCTCTCAACTGGAGGCGGAGGAGGAGATGACCCCACTAAATAGCACTGCCTGATGCCTTCACACATACAAAAGTACTGATTTTGCAACAGCTCATGGCCACCTCCGAAGTGAAAGGTATGAAACAGATGCTACCTTTTCGTCATTTCTCCATCTGTCTCCTTAGTTGCTGAGTTCTAAAGTCTGTTTCTTTTTTTGTACTTAAATGCTCTGGTGTCTCAAGAATCCCTTTAGCATGCTTGCTATTTTTGTAATTGATAGAACAGTCACATTTGCTCGAATACACCTAAGGGGCTTTTTGTATTGTCGTCATGTTGCAGCACTCAGCAATGTTTTGAATGAATGCCAATGGTAGCTTTGAATAATTTGCTATTGGGTACAAATGAGGTCTGCAGACATCTCAAATAGTTTTCTATCTATAACCTGGTAGGTCTTTACCGTGCATATTTTTCCATAATTAATCTGGTGAACAGTACACAATATAGTCTAATTTTGGATTTAAGAAGTGGGATCTGGCTTTAGCAACAAAAAAGAGATTTTACTGACTTCCTGTTTGTGATAGTGATTACTGCTTTATGGTCTTCCTTGAAAGCAAATTATGAGAGACCAGGCATCACTTTCATTTCCTTATTCTGATTACCATGTGCTTTGGGGGAAAGTTTCATTCTCTCTAGGTGAGGCAAAGGGACTGTTAAATAGATTATCCTCAGAGGGGTCATTTTTGGTAGTAACTACAATGCAAGAAAATTGTACTCAGGTTTTAGACAAAAAATAATCCTTAATGTGGCATGAAAAGAATTTCATGTCAAGTGATAATCAGACTTCTATCACATTTGTAGCCTCTATAAATAAAACACAAATCATCCAGTCCAGTGAGTTTGATTCCTGGTTATAAATTATATTGCAAGAATAGGGGGGAAGGGTTGGAGGTGGGGTGGCTCTGTATGTCAGAGAGGGTATACAGTCCAGTAAGATCGAGAAGGTAAGAGAATTGGATTCACTTCTGGAAATGCTATGGGTCGGAATAGTGGGCCCAAAAGGAAGCTTAAAATTGGGAGTTTGTTACCACCACCAGATCAAAAGATAGAGCAGGATTATAAAATGATGAATGAATTAAAGATAGTGGCTAGACGAAATAACTGTGTTGTAATAGGTGATTTTAACATTGATTGTGTCAATATGTGTTCAAGTCATGGGATAAAAGGACAAGTCCGCTTGTGGATCAAAAACTGGCTAATAAATAGAGTGAGTATAAATGGGCAATTTTCACAATGGAGTATAGTAAGCAGTGGGGTAACACAGGGATCAGTACTCGGTCTGATGCTTTTTAACTTGTTCATTAATGATTTGGAGTTGGGAGTAAGCAGTGAAGTGGCTAAATTTGTAGATGACACAAAATTGTTCAGGGTGGTGAAAACCAGGGAGGATTGTGAGGCACTCCAAAGGGATCTGTCAAGGATGGGTGAGTGGGCATCAGCGTGGCAAATGGAGTTCATTGTGGCCAAGTGCAAAGTAATGCACATTAGGGCCAAAAATCCTAACTATAAATACACGTTGATGGGGTCCGAACTGGCAGAGACTGACCAAGAGAGTGATCTTGGAGTCGTAGTCGATAACTCACTGAAAATGAGTAAGAAAGGCTAACACTATGCTGGGGATTAGCAGCAAGGGAACTGAAAACAAATTAGCCAGTATCATAATGCCCCTGTATAAATCGATGGTGCGACCTCATTTGGTATACTGTGTGCAATTCTGGTCACTACACCTCAGAAAAGATATTATAACATTGGAAGAAGTGCAGGAAAGGGCAACCAGAATGATAAAAGGGTCGGAACACTTTCCCTATGAAGAAAGGTTAAAGCGTTTGGGGCTCTTTAGCTTGGAGAAACAATGGTTGAGGGGTGACATAATAGAGGTTTATAAGATTATGCATGGGATAGAGCAGGTAGAGAAAGAAGTACTTTTCTCCTTTTCTCACAATACAAGAACTCATAGGCACTCAATGAAATTGCTGAGCATTCGGGTTAGAACAGATAAAAGGAAGTACTCCTTCACCCAAAGAGTGATTAACACATGGAATTCACTGCCACAGGAGGTGGTGGTAGCTACAAGCATGGACGGCTTCAAGAGGGAATTGGATAAACATATGGAACAGAGGTTCATCAGTGGCCATTAGCCACAAGGCATAGATAGGAACTCTCGGTCTGGGGCAAGTAATGCTCTGTATTCTTGGTGCATTGGGGGGGGGGCAACAGTGGGAGGGCTTCTAGTGTCCTGGCCCCACTGATGGACCTCCTGATGGCATCTGATATTTTTGGCCACTGTGTGACAGAGTGTTGGACTGGATGGTCCATTGGCCTGATCCAACATGGGCTTCTCTTATGTTCTTATATATTATATCCTAAATCCCCCAAAGTGTTATAGGATTGTCCTGTGTGTGTGCATGAGTGTGTGTTCCAATGAGTCAACCCAAATGTTTTCTGCATGCTTCATATTATTTACAGTCTTCCAGATGAAGGGTAAAGGGTGGAGGATATCACACAACCAGTTTCTTGAAACCCATCACTGTCATTTGTGTAGATTCAAGGACTGGCATTGTTGATAATATTTGTTTTTTATTTTAATTTCTAAATGTGCTGCTTTTGTCCTTAAAGACCCTCCAGGACAGCTCACATTTTTAACAACAATGAAAAGAAATTCCATTAAATTCAACATCAAATACAATCCTCACGTAAAGCATGAGACAGCACTATGGCTGCCATTATAGGTTGGCAGTAGTATGTGCAAAAAGGATCTAGGGGTCTTAGTAGACCATACACTGAACATGAGTCAGCAGTGTGATGTAGTTGCTAAAAAGGCAAATGTGATTTTGGGCTGTATCAACAGGAGTATAGTGTCCAGATCACGCGAGGTGATGGTACCAGTTTACTCTGCTCTGGTTAGACCTCACCTAGAGTACTGGTTTCAGTTTTGGCACCACAATTTAAGAAGGATATAGACAAGCTGGAACGTGTCCAGAGGAGAGCAATGAAAATGGTGAGGGGTCTGGAGACCAAATCCTATGAGGAAAGGTTGAAGGAGCTGGGTATGTTTAGCCTGGAGAGGAGATGACTGAGAGGTGATATGATAACCATCTTCAAGTACTTAAAGGGCTGTCATATAGACGATGGTATGGAGTTGTTTTCTGTTGCCTCAGAATGTCGGACCAGAACCAACAGGTTGAAATTAAATCAGAAGTGTTTTTGGCTAAACACGAGGAAGAAATTCCTAACAGTTAAAGCAGTTCCCCATTGGAACAGGTTTCCTCTGGAGGAGGTGAGCTCTCCTTCTTTGGAGGTTTTCAAACAGAGGCTAGATGGCCATCTGACAGCAATGTGGATTCTGTGAACTTAGGCAGATCATGAGAAGGGAGGGCAGGAAGGGTTGCCTCAGTGCTTAGTTCTTGTGTCCCTTTGTTACACGCCCAGGGAAATGATGGTCAGGAAGCAATTTTTCTCCAGGCCAGGTTGGCCAGGAATCCTGGAGGTTTTTTTTTTCATCTTCTGGTCATGGAAAAGTGGTCATTGTGGGTGTGGAGGGGGAGGTATTTGTGAATTTCCTGCCTTGTGCAGGAGGTTGGACTAGATGACCCTGGAGGACCCTTCCAACTCTATGATTCTGTGATCCCACAATCAATCAGTTCACAAGCAATACAGTTATCTTCAGCTCAATCCAGAAGACATGTAGAGGTAGTGACACCCTCACCTTCAGATTGAGGGAGTTTCAGAATTTGAGGGTAGCCACTGAAAGGCTTTCATGTATACCACAGCCAACCTCAGATCTTACACAGGCTGGAGGAGATGGGCAGTGATTGGGACATAAGAAGAGCCCTGTTGGCGAAGTTCAGGCTGACGATGGTGGTATTGGACACAGGGCCTTGGTGTGTTGGGTGTGGCTCCTTAACTAAAGGCCTGGTGAAAGAGCTCCATCTTGCAGGCCCTGCAGAACTGTAAAAGGTCCTGCAGGGCCCTGAGGTCTTCCAGGAGCTCGTTCCAACAGCACAGAGCCACTACTGAGAAGACCCTGGCCATAGTTGATGCCAGCCTGAAGTCTTTGGAACCCGGAAGGGCCAGACGGTTTTGGGATCCTGACCACAGTGCTCTCTGGGGAACATGTGGGGAAAGGCGGTCCCTCAGGTAGGTAGGCTCCTGACAATAAAGGGATTTAAAGGTAAGCACCAGCACCTTGAAGTGAATCCGGTATGCTATAGGTAGACAGTGCTGTACTTTTAGCACAGGCTGAATGTGCTCCCGCATGGGGACACCCAGCAACAGCCTAGCCACTGCATTCTGGACCAGTTAAAGCTTCTGGATTTGGAACAAGGGCAGCCCTATGTAGAGAGCATTATAGTAGTCTAGCCTTGAGGTGACTATTGTGTGGATCACTGTCGCCAAGTCATTGTGTTCGAGGAAGGGAACCAACTGCTTGATCAGCCAAAGGTGATAAAAGGCTGACTTACCAGAGGCTGCTACCTGGGCCTCCATCATTAAGGAGGCATCCAAGAGCACTCTCAAGCTTCTAACCTCTGACGCCAGCAGCAGCGGTACACCGTCGAAAATCAGGAGTGGGATCCCTACCCCCGGGCCACCCCAACTCAGGCAGAGGACCTCCGTCTTCGTCGGATTCCATTTCAATCAGCTCAGTCCAACCAGCCACGGCCTGCAACCCCAGGTCCAGATCTCCCTACTAGAGTCTGACTGGCCGCCCAACAACAGATAGAGCTGGGTGTCATCTGCATACTAGTGACATCCCAGCCCATGCCTCCGGGCAATATAGATATTAACATCGGGGAAAGTATCGCATCTTGGGGCACACCACAAACAAGTTGGTGCCTTCGGGACATCTGTTCCCCTAGCACCACCCTTTGTCCTCAACCCTGAAGAAATGAGGAAAGCCACTGCAAGGCAGACCCCTGAATCCCAGTGTCAGCGAGGTGGTGGATAAGTAGTTGGTGGTTGACTGTGTCGAACACCACCAACAGGTCTAACAACAACAACCCTGCTGAA
>NW_015170293.1:921205-930547 GCF_001447785.1 Gekko japonicus | reverse complement strand
TCCTGAACCGCCCCAATCCAGATGCCTCCGAAGGTCATCTGTGAGGGTGACCAGTGCTGTCTCCATCCTGTGCCATGGTCAGAAGCTGGACTAGAAAGAATGTAATGTGTAAGTGTCATCCAAAAAACTCTGCAACTGAATCGCCGCTGCCCTCTCAATTAGTTTGCCCAAATAGGGTAAATTGGAAACCGGCCAATAGTTGGCCAATTCGGCTGGGTCCAAGGATGGTTTTTTTTAAGAGGGGGTGTACCACTGCTTCTCTGAGTGCCCCAGGGAACAGTCCCTCAGAGAGGGACTTGTTGATGATGTCCCTTAGGGCACTTCGCAGCCTGTCATGGCTAGCTTTAATTAGCCACGATGGGCACAGGTCAAGATTGCAAGTGGTTGGGCGAACAGTTGAGAGTAATTTGTCAACTTCCTCTAGGCTGAGCAGACTGAAGTAATCCAAAACCTGACTAGAAGATGTGCGTGGAGCCTCGAGTTCACTTAGTGTCTCAACTGTGACGGGGTGGTCGTGGTGGAGTGACAAGACTTTATCTGCGAAATAGCTTGCAAAAGCCTCACAGCCGATATCCAATTCCTTAGCATTTAGTCTGCCCTGTGACAGAGTAGTTATGGACCGAATTGTTCTAAATAATTGGACTGGGCGTGAGCTTGGAGATGTAACTGTAACCACATAATACTCTCTCTTAGCGGCGTTGACTGCCATCTCATAGGATCTCATAAACGTCCTATAGGATGCTCTTGAAGCTTTGTCACGGGCATGCCACCACCGTCTCTCTAGCCATCTAAGCCTTAGTTTCATCAGCTGCAGCCCCTGGGTAAACCAAGGAGCCAGCCTAGAGTGAGGGTGCAGAGGGCGTCGAGGAAGCTAGCTTTTTGTAAATCTGTAAATTGTAAATCTGGGGTTTTTTTTTGTAAAATGTGAGCTGTCCTGAGAATTGTTGACATCCCAAAAACAGTGTGGAACTCTGGGATGGCTGAAATATGATAGTACTGGCTTCATGTGCATATGTAATTTTGTTTGTGTACCTCCAGACCAAACAGGAACACATACCGTGAGAAGTATGAATCAAGGTAAGCTTGAAATCATAAAATGAGAAATGGAACTAAATTGGACTGGATTGGGACATTTTCAGTCAGAAAAGTATGAAGTGTTTTACTTGGGGAATGACAAACACAGAAGGAATGGAGTTGTTGTAATAGTATGGCAAGATTTAGCCCTGGCAGTCAGCAGCTATAATGCAAGGTCTGACTGAATAATATCAATCAGACTTTAAGGAAAACCTGTCAGTATAACCATCATTCCAGTTTATGCTCGGACTACAGATGCTGATAAGGAAGACATTGAATGCTTTCATGCAAGTGTCCTGGAAGAAATTAATCACACACTTAAACAAGATGTGCTGATAATCATAGGTGACTAGAATGCAAAAGTAGGAAACAAAGCAGAATCAAAGAAGACTGGGACTAAGAACTCAAAATAAAGCAGGAGAGCGACTCAGAATTATGTGAAGACAACAGTTTGTTCATTGCAAACACATGCTTCAGGCAACCAAAGAGACAACTGTATATAAGGACGTCACCAGACAGCCAATATAGAAATCAAATAGATTGGAAACAGAAGATGGAGAAGCTCTATTCTCTCTGTTATAAGGGTGACCGGAAAAAAGGCCACAGATGAAAACCCATGGTCATAAATGCTCACAGGGGGAAAAAACCACATGGAAAAATGCCCACATGGAAAAAAGCCACCACAGAAAAAAGCCCACATGGAAAAATACCATGTAAAGCACCATAGATATTTATAATTGTGGATAACCATTTATCTCCATTTATGAGAATGAAACAGGTATCACCTATATTTTATATTGTTATTTTAGGATTAAAACATGTAATATTTTTGTGCAACAATTTGTGTTGTAATTTTATCGTATAATTAAATAATAAGTTTGCTATGTTATTAGTTAATTACTTCATTACTATACAAAAGTGGCCTGTATGAAGAGGGCTTTAATGCTCCTGAGGGTAAAGGCTTGGAAGAGAAAATACAGGAAATAAAAATGACCCATTTTGTTATCAACAAACTTTATTAAGAAGGAAAAACAATAACAGAAATTAAACTCTATACAGAAATATTTTAAAATAAAATTAAATACTTTAAATTTATTAATTTACCTCTTGTCAACCTTTGTAATGTTGGTATGAAGTAATTTCTAAAGTAAAGACAGAAAGATGTTACATTAAATTATATATAGACTGTTTAGTATACACAACTTTTGAACAACTATAGTGCTTAAAATCTTCAAATAAATATTAATTACTTATTTTGTAATTAAAAATTAAAACCATAAGTTAACAAAACCATAAAATAAGTTGATTTCCTAGCTCAATTTCCCTTTACTTGAGCTGTGGAGTCTTGTGAGCAAAAATTCTACTTTGTGAGCTACTGGCATTAAAGTTGTGAGCAAGCAAGTTGGCTGCTGCATTTGCTCTGGAGCCATCCTTCCTGAGCTAAGACAAAAATGTGTGAGCTGGAAACTAAAAAACTGTGAGCTAGCTCACACTAACTCAGCTTAGAGGGAACACTGATATTGAGTTACCTCAAGAATTTTACCCAAATTTCACCTGACCTTTCTCCTCTATATTGAATGAAATATTTTTGTCAATTTGGAATATAAAAACTTCTCAAGTGCCATTTAAGTCTTTCGAGTTCCTGGGCTGAACAAACTGTTATACTGTGACAGGGTAGGACAGCCAGAATTCTTCATGAAAGAAGAAAACTATGGTAACTAGGGTAGCTCAGTGACAGAAGGGAAACAGAAACAGAGGGAAAATCTGTGGGAGGGAAGTGGACGGGGCCATCATAACAACAAAAAAAGAAGAACAAGAGGTCTGTTCCATAAGATCCAAAAAATCACAGTTAGGCGTGCTGAAAGATCAACAGGGAAATACATTAACTAAACAGGAAAAAATAGAGAAAAGATGGGAAGAGTACACTGAAGAACTGTACAAAAGAGATGAAAGGATGACAGATTCCTTCCAAGAAGCATCTTTTGAAGAAGAACCTAGAGTTTTAGAAAGTGAAGTGAGAACTGCACTGAGAGCAGTTGGGAGAAACAAATCACCAGAAGTAGATGGGATATAAATAGAAACATTCCAAATCACAGAAACTGAGTCCATCAAAATCCTAATAATATTGTGCGAACAAATATGGAAAACAAAACAATATCACCTACCACCTGCTCCTTTTAACAGGTGTTGCCAGAGTATGAACCCAGGACCTTCTGTATGCAAAGCAGATATTAGACCACTAGGCCACAGCCCCACCCCAAATGGTAGGTAAATGGAACCTTTGAGGGAAAAGGACCTGTGAATATTAATTACTGTAGACAATAAAACAAAAATCCCGTTTTCCTGCCTGGCTTGTAGGATTCTCAGAAACCTCTGCTGATTGTTGAATTTATTTATTTATTTAAATTTATAACCTGCCCTCCCCACGAACGGGCTCAGGGCGGCGTACAGATGGGGCCAATGCCCAATGCTGGGCTAATTAGATGTGATCCTGCAAGTCTCATCTTGGGTTCTTATTCCAAGTCCCTTCTCCCATCCACAGTGGCGTTTTGAATTTTCAGAAACACCATGAGGCAATTGTACAATGACATGCATGTGAAATATGCAGATTTCAGTGCCTTTTCCCATTACAAATGGAACTGCACCATTTTATACCATATATTGATTGAGTTTGGTAGGGCCATCAGACCAGGCTGTTCTGATGGGCAGTCAGTTGGCCATCACTGGTTTGAACTTTTGCTTCATTTAAACCATAGATCTTTTTTAAATGACCATGGCTCAGTGGTCTTGTGTATGTATGCAAGGTTGCAGGTTTGCCTGCAGTTTTCAATTAAAAGGATTTTAGGTGGTACGGCTGGAAAAGAAACCTACTGGAGACATGGAAGAGCCAGTCAGAACAAACTCAGCATATAACAACTTTATATGTTCTTATGACTCCTACTACATTTTCCTGTTCCTCGGAATTAGGGGAGAATTTGTAAATTGGAAAAAGTCCAGCAGAATAGGGGTATTGCCTAACCTATGCCCAAAGGCATGCCATGAAGTGATGAATAATTCAAGACATGCAGGTCAACATACAAAGCAAAACTATCTTCTGCATTTGGGACTGTAACGAATACAATACAATGCTCAATACAGGGCTGTTGCCCCCCCCCCCAAGTAGCTCATTGCTGTGTAGGGTTGCCAAGTCCTCGCTGTATGAAGAGCGGGGGACTCCAGCGCTGCTCCGGGACTCTGTGCGCGTTTTCCCTCGGATGACCGTGGCCCCGCGCCCGACGCGACTGCGTCACTTCCGAGTGATGTGCTGACGCCAGGTATGTCGCGTGCTTTGGGAGTGGGGTTCCCCCCAGGGCCCAATCCGCTGGCAGCGGGTAACGGGCCTCTTGGGCAGGGGTTTCCCTGCCCCCTGGGGGGACTTCGCAAGCCCATTGCTGTGGGCTATCCATTCACCTACACCACTACTAAAAAGCCTTTTGGAGCATGTTGTTTACAGTGAAATGAAGGGAGATCTTGAGTAGCCTGTCTGTGAAAGAAGGACTGAGTGGTTTATTCAGGCTTATCCACATTATTTATTTGCTCTCAGTAGCCAATAATGTGGAACTGGGGTCAGGAGATGGGGAGAGGATAAGGCCTTTAGCTTAGTTTTGAACATTCTTGGTTCCTCTCACTGTCTTTCTGTTTATTAAGAAGAATGAGCCACTATTTCTATCTCCTTCTTTCCCCACATTTCCCCCCACAAACCTGTCCTCAGCAGAGAAACCAGTTTTGTCTTTTCACCAGCTGCTTTTGTAATGAGTGAATGACCCTCCTCCTAACAGAACTGGGTCCATTTTCTTGTAAAGAACAAGACTGCATTTAGGTGTTGCAGAGCAAGTGTAGACAAGAGCTCAGGCCAATTGTTACATCACAGATGCTCAAGAAACCCTCAGCTTTATAGTGGTGTGTCTGTAATCCACAACATGGTTGAGACGCAGCCCAACTTGTAGGCCAGTGACTGACATACTGAAGCTATCTTATTACTAGATCTGAAGCTTAAGAGGAAGTTCTTCTCTCCAGATTCACTCCCTTCCTTGTGCACCTGGCCAGTTGTGCAATGCTGACCAATGAACAGCTGCTAGCAATGAGGAAATTGTGCTTTGTAAAAAAGTAACTCAGGATCCCTTGGCAACTCTCTTGGGAGACTTTTGAAGCAGGAGGGACTTCTTCCTTGCCAGGATGGGATTTTTTCCCCAGTTGAAATTATTGTCTCTGTATTAAATTAGTCACTTTTATCTCCTCCTTTTTTATAGATCTGTGGGGCTGTTTTCTTTAAAGGGACCCTTCTCCCCCTGCCATGTATACACCTGGGAGTTTTGGATGTTTTATAACATTAAAATAGATGGGAATTTGAGGGACTATTTATAGTATGAAGGATAATTTTTCCATGTTTAAGTTTAATGTATAATGTTCTATGTGAACTTGAAAAACTTGCTCATGTGTATGGGTTTTCTAGGAAGCACGGTTATAGACATCACAGAGGATTTATGTTTTAGAGGCACTCACATTTACTGAATGCCCTTCTTGCAAACATCTTGTAGTACTTTACCAAAAAAGAGTGAAAAATAAAACCAAACAGGATATGAAAATGCAATGCCAAAGGAATGAGTCCTTAGGCGTGATTGAAATTTAGCTAATAACATAAAGAGCCTAATCTGCGAAGGGAACTAAATTCCTGGGTTATTGAAAATAAGCAGAAACTGTTAAGCCCTAATGACTGCAATCCACAAACCGCTTAGGAATCAAGTTGTCCTGAAGTACTCCCATAGACTTAATTGGAATTTCACAGAATCTTTTCAAGAATAAAATGGTTTCTTGTTTGCAGACAGTGTTTTTAGAAGCTCAAAAACCACCTGTTAAGTCTCCAGAAATTTATTTAGACATATGACCAGGGATTACTGGTAAAAAAATAACCCATTAAATTCTGCATATTTAGAGTAATCCATAGATGCGTATAATTTTTTGTAAATTAAAAGAGAAGACCCTCCCCCAAAATCATCTTGATGAGGATTGAACATTCTTAATGGCCTTTGGACGAAGAAACTGAGAGGAATGGGAAATTTTGCCTGTTCAGGCCCTTGAGATCGCCATCTGACCTGGTGATTTCTCCCAGACCCCCAACATATCTAATACTTGGATACGACATTTTTTTCAAATACATTGGTTTTCTGAGTCCTCTTTCTTACTTTTAGACATTGAATAATTTAAATATTCTATGTTCTCCTTCCTTTGTTTCTGGCATATTACCTATACTCAAAAAATTAGAATTCAATATCTTTGAAAAGGTCACCATACAGAATTTAAGTCCCTGTCCTTTTCCTGAGAAAAAATAGAAAAGATGGCCCAATTGTAGTTATAGCATTGTAATCCCATTTATACTACCCATAATTTATAACACAGAACACTCCAAAATGAGGGCCAGATCTGACATAAATGCCACTTTGTCGGGCCGGGCCACATGTGCCATAAAATATAATGCCATGTATCGGAGATGTAACCTTTATAAATGACACGGGCAAACCCAATTAACAATACTATTCTTTTTACTCAAAATACAAACAAAAGCAATTGATTCCTAGCAGTGAAAGCTATTGATTTACTGGGGAACCCACAGAAGCCCCCATAAATGTATTTAATCACATGCAAGACTAGGTTTTTTCCAAGGGACACCATAAAAGGGAGATTACCTTACATTTCCATAAATACCAGGTGCTTGAGGGCTGAGTAAGAGCCCTATATGGGCCTGTTCTGGCCCCCGGGCCTTATGTTTGACACCCCTGCTCTAAAACATAATCACTATAAACGAAATAAAGTCATTTGATGTATCTTTCCTGCATACAGGGCTGTAGTTTCTGGCCATATCATGAAATTTGCCAGGAGTAATATGGTACTTGGAAATTAATTTATTATAGTTTTCCGTTGTTAGTATGGAGTTACACATTATTTCTGTTATTTCAACATATATTCCTATTTGTAAAAGGGATAGATTTTCCAAATTATTAACCCCATTTAAGTGCATAATATTGAATCCAGGCAGATTTTTCACTCGATATCACCCAATTATCCTCCATACTACAGCACCCATCCCATTCAGCTTTTGATTTGCAGGCTCCATGATTCTTAGCATAACCTTTTTGGGAAGAGGACTCCTCCAGTCGATAGCCTTTAACTTGTTTTTTCTTCACATTCATAATTTAACTAAATTCATAATTCTTCATTTATCTACATATGATGTCAACTGCAGATATTCAAATCAAGGTAGATTTTGATTCCCCATATATGCTTTAATATTGCCTTAAGAAAAATTACATCCTTGTGGAAAAAGTCTTTCATCCACATAATGACTATAGGTGGCAGTGATTTAGTTAGATTAATGGGGTTGGATCCAGGGTTTCTGTTGAATCATGTTGATCATGGAGCCTTCCTCTGGTGCAAAAAAACTGCCTCTAATGGAACATGCCTTTTTCACCAGAAGTCTCCTGGAATTTCAGGAAACCCCAATCATTAAGGGAATAGAAAATTTTGTTCCAGCCTGTTCCATATATTACATTTATATCTCACTTTTTTCCATTATGGAACTCAAGGCTCCATATGAAGGGTTCCTAGGAAATCTGCCTTCCAAACAAATCCCAACTTCACAACAGCTGCCATATCATTTGCCTGTTTCCTTCATGCCTTTATCAGACTATCACACAACATTTCCTCCATATACTTTGGTTTAGACCTTAGTGAGGCTTGCAGTTAACCTCCCTTACTACTTGCTCTGTTTCCAGCCTGGACTTTTAGGCTGCAGTCTTGAGGACCCTTTCGTAGCAAATTAGCCCCGCTGAATTACATGGGACTTACTTCCTAGTATGTCTGCTTAGGATTGCTCCCATAGTTCATCAAAACATTATAAAACATTTGTACAATAGCCCAGTCTCCTGTTTGGCATTCTTAAATTTTAGGAATCTCACTTTTTAATGTAGCACCTTATTTATCCTTAGTTTCTTTCCTTCTGTTCCACATAAATCAAAAGAGTAGTCCTTGCCCTTGCCTCAATTCATTTTCTTATTTATCACTGGTAATAGCTGCTATAGTATGGCCCCTGCCACACGGGGGAGAAAATGCATGGCCAAAGTGCGGCTTTTGGAAGCCGCACCAAAATAGACACACCGCGGCGGGATCACATGGATCCCCTGAGTTGTGGTGCCATTGCTTCCCGGCACGATCAGATGCCGGGGAGGAAGCCACGGTCAGAGACCGAGGCAGCCGGCTGCGCATGCATGCACATGCGCAGTTCGGCCAGGAGCTGGGGATGCGCCGGTAGAAGGACGCGCCGGCGATCCCACGGCCACGTTTGCCGCGGCCGTTCAGGTAAGACCACCTCTGTCGGTGGTTCTTTTTTGCTGTGGGTTTTCGGGGATAGGGGCAGATTGGGGACGGGTGCGCGCCACTTCCCAGATGTTGCGGTGAGATCGTGCCCATTTGCTGCGCCTCCGATCCGTCCCTCTCCCGGGCTAAAACCCTCCGTGTGACCGGGACCTCAGTTAAGCTTAAGTAGTGCCGCATTCTTTTTTAAGACTAGAAGGTACTTGTTGCTTTTGTCTAAAGCCCAATGTGAGTTATGAAAAGAAGAGAAATGATAGAATACAGAGTACAAAGGTACACCATAAATAACATAAGCACAACATAAATAACATAAAACTTTACAGTGGTAAAACAATAGACAGTCCTAAGCTGACTGCATCCTTATAAGCTCATTGCTTTCAATGGGCTTTAGAAGGTTGTAACTTTGTATAGGTCTGCACTGCAAATAAAGAACATATAATTTCAAAACAGTCACAAAGACCCTTCAAATCAGTACATTGCCACAGACCACTATTTTTGCCCCTTTCCCCCATCCTGGGGCAGCCAGCCAAGCATTTCAAGCTGCCTTGGTGGGGGCAGCCACAACACTACAACAGTCATGTTTTGAGGGCAAAAGTCCTTGCACCTATGGAAATATTATACTGTATCCAACCCAGCATCACCAAAATAGTACATTACAATCTTTAAAATGTTACAAATATCTCTCTTTTATCTATTTGGGGTTTTTTTGTTTCCTGGTTTATACCAGTGCTTATAAATTGTATTTTTTTTTTTTTTTTAAATTACAATCTTTAAAATGTTACAAATATCTCTCTTTTATCTATTTGGGGTTTTTTTGTTTCCTGGTTTATACCAGTGCTTATAAATTGTATTTTTTTTTTT
>NW_015170293.1:895377-915871 GCF_001447785.1 Gekko japonicus | reverse complement strand
AAAGTGTACCACATTTAAAATGCTATGTTCCACGTTGATTAAACTTCAAATCGATAACTTAGGAATACATTCACATGGTGTTTTCCATTTACTATCCAGGAGATATTTCCTCTTAATATATTCATATTGTAAAGCAAAATTTAGTTTAATAATCAGTACATATAAAATGGTTACCAAATATAAAATATAATAATTTTCAAATGGATTTGACCCCAAAATGCAAATTTTAGTCGTTTGCTGGATATATGTGCTCTCCATGGAAAAATAAATTCTATATTTTGGTTTAATAAGCCCTATATATAGCAAAATTGTCAAATGTAAATTGTAAACATGCTGAAATAAATTAAGCTATATAATGCAAATTCTGCTCATTTGCTAGCTATAAATAACCTCTATGGAGGAATCAGATTTTTAACATTCAGTGTGCCTAGACAACAATAAATTCTATATGGTGTGTTGTTTTGAACTATACATACAAATTGTGCACAGCTTATCCTGTATGTTGACTAAGCAGAGTCTCAATTTTAACTATGAAAATCTTCAGGTGTTGTTAATATAAAGGTTTGGTAAATCAAATACTTCCCTTCTTGTAGTTAAGTTCATGGATTCCTGGGTCTTTTGTTTCTGTGTTCTGTAGTCTTCCATCTTGTCGGTGGTTGTTCTCTCGGAGATGGGTGGTCTTCTTGTTGTAAATCTTGTGGTGGTTGAAGCTGAAGAGCCTGTAACAGTTTTATTCCTGTCTCGATGTCAGATGCAAGTAGGATTGTTCCTTGGGCATCGACCTGGAGCTTGCAGTATGAGACCCATTTGTAGGTAATGTTGGCTTCTATGAGCGTCTGCACAATGGGTTTTAATGCCTTCCTACGCTGTAATGTTTCTGTTGAAAGATCTTGAAAGATTTGTATCGTGTTGTTTTGTAGTTTTAATGGGCTTTGGGATCTTGCTTCTGAAAGGATTTTGTTTTTTGTATGAAGATGCAGCAGTTTGATTACCACATCCCTTGGGTAGTTGCTTCGCTGAGCACGCCGTCCTCCCACCCTGTAGGCAAAATCTATTAATGGCGCACTTTCGTTGTCTGAGCCCAGTAAGTTATTTAGCCATTTAGTTAGTGTTTCTACAAGCTCAGAAGGTTGGGCTAGGGATTCTGGGACCCCGCGAAGTTTAAGGTTACTTGCCTTGAGTTGATTTTCCAATGCCAAAATTTTCTCTGATGCCCATTCTTCTTTTTGCGTTAGGTAGGTGGTGTCGGTTTGTAAAGTCACACAAGTGTCCATAGCTTCGTTTGCAGTTTTTGCAACCTGTGCTACTTTTTTAGTTAGTTCATTCATCTGCGCTGTAACAGGTTTCAGGAGTTCAGCCATCGTTGTAGTCATGTTTTTTTCTAGCGTTGATATTGTGTCTCTAAACTCTTGCCTGAAGGTTGCAAAGTCATCTTGGCCGCGAGCTCCTTGTTCCGCCGCCATATTAATTACAGGCTCAGGGAGAAGTGTGTCGGCTCCCGTCTTAGCAGTACGGGGGAGATATTTCGTTGCCGGCTTTTTGACTGGGAGGGATTTTTTCGTCGCTGGTTTGTAAGCTCTTCCCATCTCCTGCTGAGTCTTTGAAAGTCGAAATAGACGCTCTTAAGAGGCTGTTAAGGGGAAAAGGTGTCGGGAGCTTTCTGTTCAAGCGTCCGTCGCCATTTGCTCCGACGCCACGCCCCCGCTTATAAATTGTATGTATACCTTTTACGGTCTCAGATTCTTCCAGATAATCTTATTGAATCTGTAATGATCAAAGTTACAGCATACTTACTCAGTATGTAAGTCTTCCATCGCTGTCCTCCATGTTTTAATTAGTGATGGTTCTAGGAATAGCATAAATTCAAAACTGTCCTTGTTTGGTTCCATTTGAAAGAAAACACCCAATAATCAAAATATTAGGTTGAGGGGCATTGTAAAATGCCTCTGTTGTTCTAAAATTGGTACCAAAATGAAACACATCTAATGTTTCTGCACAAAGTAACCATTCCTTCAAATGCTTTTTGGCATCTAAATGACATCATTAATATTTTCCAATTTTAGAGGTATTTTTCTAGCATTATATTTTAAGTTTTAATTCAATAGACATCCAGATGGGATAGTTTGAGCCAGTTTGGTGTAGTGGTTAAGAGCACAGACTCTAATGTGGGAGAACCCGGGTTGATTCCCCACTCCTCCACATGCAGCTGCTGGTGTGACCTTGGGTCAGTTACAAGTTGTTTCAGAGTTGTTCTCTTCTGAGCAGTTCTCAAAAGAGCTCTCTCAGTCCTACCTACCTCACAGGGTGTCTGTTGTGGGGCTGGGAGGGGAAGGGAGACTGTAAGCCTTTCTGAGACTCCTTTCTGTAGTGAAGGGCAGGGTATAAATCTAATCTCTTCTTCTCTTCTTTTTCTTCAATATTTATGTATGAAGTAGCTGTAAATATCCTGGCAAACATATGGGTTTATAGAATGTGACATTAGTTGGCTCTTTATCTGGTTTTGGGATTACAGCCATTTTGGCCTCTTTCCAAGATCCAGGTATTGGATTGTTAATTACAGGAGACATATCTATCAAACATTGCAGTTAGACCATTTGATCCTGGAGACTTATTTATTTTTAGGCCTTTCATTGTTCCTATACCTTCCTTTCCTGGGATTTGGTTTTTATAGTTTGTAATTTTGTTAAAAACCGAATATGATAAAAGATTTTTAAAAATGTTTTTTAAAAATTATAACAAGCATATGAGTTTGCAAGCATGGTACAGTGGTTAGAGCATTGGGTTTGGGAGCCCCAGGTTCAAATCCTCACTAAACTATGGAACTCTTTGATTGGCCTTTGGCCAGTCACTCTCAGTTAGCCAACCCTACATCACAGGGTTAGTGTGAAAGTAAAATGGAGGAGGGGAGACCCAGATTCACCATCTCGAATTCCTGGGAGGAAGAGTAGGATAAAAATGTGATTGTGTCATTAGTTTAAGATTCAATAAGAAGAAATAACCATAGTGAACAATACCAGTTATGCATGCTGCTCTTTAATCTTCTGTATGTACATCACAAACCTGCACAGCTTTCGACAACGAGTTCCCTTTCAGTATCTGTTTGCATGTTTCTCTCTCCCCAACCTTTGGCCCATTACTCATTTTTTTTCATGTCACTACAGTTTATATATCAAAAGACTTTATACTTCTATGATTCATTCAGTATACAGTCATTTCAAAAAGTTCCACCCCTACTTTGCTAGCGCTGAGCACATGACTCCTGTGCATGTTCACATGGAGAAGAAGAGCACGCATGAGCGCAATGGACCCGGTCCTGCCTCTGCACAATTGCCACCTCATCAGCCTCTACATGGAGGAGAGCAGCATCCATGACTACAGTAGGGCTGCCAAGTGGGGGCGGGGGCCGGGGAATCCCCCGCTTTGGAGGCCTGATTTCTGCCGTGGCGGAATTGGGCCCCGGGGGGAACTCCACCCCCGAAGCTGCGTCACCAGAGGTGACGCAGCCACGTCACTCACGTTGGGGGCATGGCCCAGATCATTGGGGGGGGGACACCATATGGTGGGCCATGCCCCCAACGTGAGCACGTAGCCCGTCACTTCCTGTGACGTGCTGCCGGTGCGCGCGCGTCCACCGAGAGCTCCCGGAGCTCGACGAGGCTCCCCAGCTCCGAGGGGTGAGTAGACTTGGCAACCCTAGACTACAGGGAGAGAGTATTTGCCTGCATACTCCCTTTGTGCCTGTTCACATGCTCAGGGCTTCTATTTTGGAGTATCGTCTGCATCTCCTTTAATCACCATATGAACCACATGTCTTTTAGCTCTTTGGTTGTGTTATGTATTCCAAATGAGGTTGTGTTATGTATTCCACAGTATTCCAAATGAGGTCATACCACAGCTCTATACAAGGGCGTTACAATATTGGCTATTTCATTTTAGTCTCATTCCTAATAATCCCCAACATGCGGTTTGCCTTTTCCATCACTGCCACACATTTTCATCAAGTATTCTACTGCAGCCCCAGGATACCTTTCAGTCTCAGTCTCAGACAGTTCAGGCCCCATCAGCATGTTTTTAATTTGTTGTTCTACTGAGCCTTGCCTTACACTTGCCAATACTGAAATTCATTTGCCACAATAATGCCCACTCACCCAATTTTGATAGATCCTTCACAATCTGCCTTGGTTTTCACCATGCTGAACACTTTTGTATGATCTGCAAACTTGTCTATTATATTGCTCACCCTCAATTCCAAATCATTTCTGAACAAATTAAATAGTACCAGCCCTGTGGGAGCCCACTGCCCACTTCCTTTCATTGTAAAAATGGTCTATCTATTCCTACTCTTTGCTTCTTGTAATTTAATGAATTTTTAATCCATAAAAAAGATCTGTCCTGCTATTCCATGACTGCTGAGCTTTCTCAGGAGTCTTTGGTAAGGTACCTTGTCAGATATCTTTTGGAAGTCCAAGTATATAATGCTTACCAGATCACCCTTATCTACACACTTGTTAACCTGCTCAGAAAACTCCAAATGTTGGTGAGGCAGGACTTCCCTTTGAAGAAACCATTATTATTATTATTTTCTTAGCAGATTTTATTCCTTTGTGTGCTTAATAATTCTCTTCCATAACAGTTTCTTCTAATTTGTCTGGTACAGATGTTAAGAGTAAGTGGCCTGTAATTTTCTGGGTCCCCTCTGGACCCCTTTTTAAGAACAGATATAATATTTACTATTTTCCAGTTACCCATCACAGAAACTAAGTTTAGTGACATACAGTAATCCTAGTCCTAGTTTATTGTTTATTAAATGTCTCTTCATATTGATTGTATCACTTTACACTGCGTAATCCGCTTTGAGTCTCAATGAGAAAGATGGACTATAAATATAGTAAATAGATAAAGAAACAATATGCTGGTTAGTAGATTAACCTTTTCAAGTTTGAGTTCTTTAGGACCCTTTGGTATATGCCATCTGGACCCAGGAGACTTAACGCTTTTCTTTTGCCTCATAGTCCTAGAACTTCATCTCTCATAACTTTAATTGATCCAGTTTTTCAGACACCTTTCCCCAAACAGCGGCTCCAGTGTGGGTATGTGCCCCACATTTTACACAGTGAAAACAGACCAAAAAAAAGTTCATTTTCTCTACCATCTTACTGTCTTCCTGAAGCAAACCTTTTGTTCCTTTCTCATCCAACAGACCAACTGCCTCCCTAGCCAGTTTCATGCTCCTAATACATTTGAAGAAATACTTATGGTTGCCTTAATGCTTTTAGCATAATCCACAGTATTAACATAAGATTCCATAACTGAGGTGTCACCATAAATAAAGCCCTAGCCTACATGGCCACCCATCTTATTTCAGATAATATTAATTATAATAATGACAGGAAGGAAAAGGTCAACACAGAAAGCTTGATATATGAATTTATACATAATGGAAACAATACAGTTAAGTATGCTTAAGCCCCAGTTGCTTTCATTGTATAACTTGGAACATATAATTCTAGTGCAGCATAGGGTCACTAACTGCCTGACGAGGAAAAAAATGACTGGTCACTTTGATAGAGGCATCAAGGGATGGCATTTACCATGTGATGGAATTTTCCCTCACGCCATAGAAAGCTTTAGCTGCCCATTTCCCATACATTAAGCCTCTGTTAAAGGCACAGAACATTTTTCTCCTCGTGCTGTGTCAGCATTACCTATTTGCTTCTGACCCAATTCAGAGTACTGGTTATCATCTTTAAAGCCCTTCACGTCCACGTAGGCTCATACCTACTGAGCTGCATCTCCCAGTATACTTCTATGCACCACTTACACTCCTCAAACTACTTTCTCTTGGTGGTAATCTAGCCTAGGATTGTCTGTTTGGCAACATTTAGGTCACAGACTCTCTATGGTACGTCCATTCCTCTTGGTGTGGTGGGCACCTTTGCCTGCCACGTTCAAGAAGTCTTGAAAGACGGTTTTATTCCAGAGGGCATTTGGTGAAGGGTAAACTTTTTTTTCCAAATTTGGCTGCATTTTTAATTCTGCGTGTGTGTGTTGATTTTAACTGCATGTTTTAATTTTAACTGGATGCATATGATGTTTTTATGTCCTCACAGCTGTTCTGCTAACTACCTAACAGTCTGAGAAGATAAAGCAGGGTATCAATATTCTGAATAATTAACTTTGTACAGGACTGTGGTCAATCTTTCTTATGAATGTCTGTGGCACTGGGGCCAAATTTCTATGTGTAAGCAGAATATATGTTTTGTGTGAGTAGTACTCCTATTTTTTATATTAAAATGTAGCCAAGAATACTCAGTGCCTAAGGGGAATCAGTTGACTGCTTTCTTTCACAAGTAGCATTATTTGCTTTACCCCTTTTGAAGTAAAGTAATACATTCATATCAGCTAGGAAAAGTTACATACTTCTAAAAGAAACGGGTGTTGTTTTAGGCTAGGCAAACTAACTGGTGGATCCTATGTCTGTGTTATAACAGCTGTACTTCACTCATTTTCAATGGGTTTTGGAGTTTAATGAGTTTAGATGAACTGATAGAATGCAAAACTTTAGCAATGAGTATTATTCTTCATTTTGTCTGGTGACAATCACAACTGGTAATGCATAAGTCAGAACATCAATTACAGTTTCTTCAGTGCTGCACGTGGTCATATTTACATAACTGTAAGGCTTGGCTTATACCCCCCAAAACCATATTTTAAAAAATTAAGCTTGAATTAAAGTTAAGCTCTCTAGTCTGAAGAGAAATTTCCAAAGAAACTGAAAGTGTGAATGAAAGGAAGCCAGGCAGACACAGAACTCTCCTCATCAGTTTCTTGCAAAGATAATTTCTTCCCATACAAGGCTTAGAAAAGACAACAGTGGTTTTTTTTAATAGTGACAGTTAAATCAGTCATTGTCAAGGATCGCAGGTAGTCTGAAGGTTAAAGTGGCAAACGTATTTTTGTTCCACTGTTGTTCATCCTGAAATCTGGTTTGTCTCTAGCATGGTCTAACCAGTTCCTGCACACCCATCTTAAAGCTGTTACAAACTGTGGACTATGGGGCAATTCCATCAACCCCTGCAACACCTCTTTGTTCCCCACCCCACCCCATTTTGTACTGAAATCTAGCCAGAAGAAGAGTTCAGGGGGATTCAAATGCCTTGTGGTATTTTTGGTCCCAATAAAAGGTATTAACGCTACACTAAAAGGTATACACAGGCCCCGGTCATACGGGCCGGAAAATGCGGGGGGGGAGCGTGGCTGTTTGCCCCGGGGCAAAATAACGCGCGGTTGTGCGAGCAGACGTCCTGTGGAGGTCCTGTGGTTAGGGGGGAGGTGCCGATCACAGGACGATCCCGCAGCGCTGCAAAGAAGCGGGGCCGCGGGGCAAACGGGATTGTGTTTTTTAAAACAACTAAAGTGTGCGCATGCTCCGTTGGGTGCTTGTGCGCATCCGTGGAGACTTGGAAAACAAACCCCTTTTTGTGAGGGGACATGGGCGGGCGCCGGAACTACCACCGGAAACAAGATCAGACGTCCGCCCATGCCCCGCGGTTTCTGGAAACTAGTACCTCGGAGGTACTAGTTTTTTACAGCGCATCTTTGGAGTGAAGCCTCGGGTGAGCCACGGGAGCTCTACGCTTCCCAGATGTGGCGGTGAGATCGCACCCGGAAAATCCGCCTATCTTCTGTCTCTCTAGCGTGCCTAATGCTCCGTGTGACCGCAGCCATACTGTTGCTTCTGGATCCCTCCCCCCATAAACCATCATGACTTGCTGTAACTTACTGAAATTGCCCTCTGTCTCCCATGTAAATTACATATACATAAAAGAAACCTCAAGTTTAAAAAAAAGGATCAACACGATCTGTTTCTGTTTACCACAGGCTATCCTTGTATTCTGGAACCCTGGAAGCATTTTAAGATCTATACAGTTTCACAGATTGGTCACAAAAAGATATTCTAAATTTGCTGAACTCTTGCATTCATTGTAGCTTCAATGTGGCAACAGTGTCGTTGAGCTTGTTATTAATATTAACTACAGGTAATGAAGGTTAAATATGAGGAAGAACTTCTCAGTGTTGAAGCAATTCAGTACTGAAATTAACTACCTGGAGAATTTTCTAGATTCTCCTTCCCTGGAGTGTTTAAAAGAAAAGGTTGGACCAGCATCTGTCACGGATGCATTCGGTATAGAATGTCCCATGTCAGGGCAGACCATTGGAGCCCATGGATATTGTGTTCCTTCCAACTCTGTGATCTTTTATATTTTTGAGTAATTGGTCCATAACATTTTTACTCTTTCCTTTTCTCCTTTTCTCCTCTCAGAAGAGTGTAATTTTTTCCTTCTCCCCTCTTTGAACAATTTAACTGTGGCAATTCTCGTGAGAGGAAGCAGAGTACATTCGTGTTACAAATAGTTTTTTTTTTTTTTAACACTGGAAAACTCAGAATCCCTATGGAGGGGTTTCAGCTGTGTTCCCTTCCTTAGAGTTTGATATGTGTCTGGTCATCGTCATTTCTGTTATTTTGCAAAGAAAATAAGGGAATGGTCAAAAAACTTCCTGTGTGACCTCTTTATGAAAGCTTCCAGGGCCAGAAACCAGTTTGGCAGATTAAAGAACAATCCTCCGTTTTCAAAATAACGGATCTTTGAAAAGCCATATAGCACTGATTTACATTTTAGTTCATATTCTTTGTGGTATCTTCATCAACATAGGCAAGTTCGTTCCAGGAAAAACAAAAGGCACCTCAAAGACTAACAGATTTACGGTGTGATCCTATGTAGGGGTACTCCAGTCTAACCTATTGATTCCAAATATTGATTTCAGTGCATTTAGACTGGACTAACTTTGAACAGGATTGCACTGTTATTGGAGCATAAACTATTGTGGAGTAGCTAAAGTTCTGAGCTGTCTTTTCTGTGGATAAATGGTCAAAAGAACTGCTGGACTTGTAGTTTAGGCAGCAAATCAGAGTGTTTATCATATTGGTTGGAAGATTTCCCCTCAATAATAGTTCTGAATATCTAGGAGATTGCACTGATGACAATCTTAAATTCTGGATGTTGTCTGAGAAAAAAACTTGAATTCTGTGTGCTTTTCTACACAGGTAATAGGGCTATATTGTAACAAAATGATTGGGAAAGATAATTGGGTAAAGGGTTAGGGATTGTGGACTGTACTGTTGCTGTAACTATGATACTCCTATGTGTTTTTGAATTGGTCAATGTGTCATGTTAACACTTAGTTTGCTTTGAGTCTGTTTCAGAGGTCTGCTTGGTTTCAGATTTCTACAGTCCAAATCACATTGCATTGTTTACTGGATGTCCAATCCTGTTGATTATATTAGTTTACTCTGTGTAAATCACCTTGAGACCCAGTGAGAAAGGTAGACTATAAATAATGTAAACAAATGAATATAGTAGTTTTTTGCTTTTCGAAGAATAATGACAACAAACGGGGGACCCAACAGAGTTAAATAAGATACAGTATGAAATTCAGACACAGATTCTTGCCTGTATGTTCCCAGATGAGATGCTGGGAGTTCTATTCTTAGTGTAGTGCCAGTTTGGTGTAGTGGTTAAGTGCGTGGACTCTGATCTGGGACAACCGGGTTTGATTCCCCACTCCTCCACCTGCAGCTGCTGGATGACCTTGAACAATCCATAGTTCTGTCAGAGCTGTTCTCTCAAGGACAGTTCTCTCAGCCCCACCTACCTCACAGGGTGTCTGTTGTGGGGAGGGGAAGGGAAAGGAGTTTGTAAGCTGCTCTGAGACTCCAAGTGAAGGGTGGGGTATAAATCCAATCTCCACCTCCTCCTCCTCCTCCTCCTCCTAGCATTTTAAAATTTATCTGGCATTCACGGCATGTTATCCCCAAGAGGAGATCATGAAAATGGCACGGGGGAAAGCCTCTCCTCCCATTGTGACCCCAGTCAGAATAAAGGCCCTTATCTCCCTGAAAATTAAGACTTCGGTCATAAAGACCTGTAATAAATTGAAATTGAAATTGAAAATTAAATTTGAAAAATTATATGAAGCTCTGATCATGGAATTCCCAGTGTTTCATCTAGCATGACCCCTAGTGAGAAGCTCTTGTTTAATAGTCTGATATTGTTAGAACACTCTGCCTTCAGAGCATCTATATAATAGCCCTTGTTTGGTTATAAAGTTGTCATTACCACCATAACCAACTGTCACTGAGCAAACCTCGACAATCTTATTTAACACTAGAAACAAGTAGCAGGACATACCTGCCCAGAAAGCAGCTATATTGGACAAATGATTAAGACAAGGATAAGAAGTAGGAAGAATATGATAGGAGAACCTAAACTAAGGAAGAGACTTGCCTTTGCTTTCCAAGATGATCTAACTAAATGCAACTTCAGTTATTGCATCCTGTCCATGGCGTTAACAACTAAATCTACAGTGTTAGTTTTGGTATGCCTAAATTACTTCACGAAATTCAAATATATGGTTGGATTTTAAGTCCTGGATTTATGTCTTTTCAAAATTTAAATCTGACTGATTGATTCTTGGTACCACATGTTGCTGCTGTTTCATCTCTTCCTTCTGTTATGCTAAGGCCAGTATCTCTCATTCACATGGCTGAGCCAAAACAGATGTGGACAACGTGAGCCAAGTTACAGGTAAGCCAGGATAGCCCCACTTATTTTCTGCAATCTTATTACCGTTGCTCGTAAACTTTACGAGGTTGTTTAGGAGAGTGTGGACAAGACTGTAAGATGACTGTGGAAGGCATGATGTAGTAGATAAGATGGAACAACAAAATGGTAAAAGCCTTTGGATACACTGCCAGAGTTCTCTTAAACCTTAAGGAATCTGATCAGCGTTTGGAAAGGATTCCATTCCTGATTTGCTCCTGTGGTTCTAATAATCACAGGGCATTAAGGATAATGTTTCCCCCCTGCAAAAGTGCTTGACTTCCTGAGCTTTATTAAGCTGTGTCGTCTGATGGCATTAATGTTATACCACTTCTGCCTGTTTGGATTTACGGCAACCTCAATCAGCTAGAACAGGTGCATTTTTTAAAAAGTTCCTTTTGTAATCGAGCACTTTTGCTGCCTTTTAAAGAGATCATTCAGAACATTTGAGGTATTAAAAGAACTGGGGTTAATTTTTTTCCTTCCACTTCTCTAGGAGCAGCAACACTGTCACCTAACTGGGGATGAAATAATAATAATAAATCCTTCTGTCCCTTTGACCATCTTCCTTTCCAAAGCTGGTGTGACTGAGATCTGGAAGCCAATCAAAACCTCACTGTAAGCTGGAATCCCACAACAAAGGGAACATAGGGCATTGGAGGACAGAAGGCCAGTGCAGTGATCCAGATTAGTTTGTTGAGCTACTGCAACAGCTCCAGCTGGGTTTATACTTACTATGTCAGCTTGTGGTGTGGCTATTACTGGCAGAACTTCCTCTACTGGAAAGAGCAGTATATATGGCTCCCTTCCGGCAGATGGTGGTCTGATTTGTCCACGTTTATTGTACATCCAGTGACTCTTAGGGATGTGTACTAACAGGGAGGCTGGGCAAGGCCTGACTGTAACGATTTTCAGCATTTGTCCCTTACATGTCCACTAAAACTTCAATTAAGTCCTGAAGACAACTGAGCTACAGCGTTCTGCATCAGCTGAACACTCCAAGTTAACTTGGAGGGGAGACCTATGTAGAGTCTATTACAGTAGTCTAGTCTCGATGTTACAGTGATGTAGATCTAGGTAGCCAGATCAGCCACGTCAGGGTAAGGGCCATCTTCTGTGTTAGACTGAGTTGGAAGAAAGAGGGGGGTTTGCAGCTGCATCAACTTTCTTCTCCAGCTGTAATGATGAATCCAATAAAACCCCTCAGCTCTTAACGGAGTCCGCAAGGGTCAGCTGAACCTCAATGAAAGAGGGGTGCACAGTGTCCTTGAAGATCTCTGCCTACCTAACCAGCATTATCTTTGTTTCAATTTGTTCCATTTGTTCACTTTTAACCATTTAGCCACAGCAGCCAGGCAGTGATTCACAGGGGTCGTTTCGTAGAAAAAGAGCTAGGGGAACTCATTAGCATAACTCATTAGCATATGCCACACCCCCTGACATCACCAGAAGTGTGTCATAAGGCCACACACCCCACCCCCAACGGTCCCGGCCGCTGGCCTTGCATCTCCACTGCCGAGCCCCATGAGGGGCCCGGCGGTTCCCTCTTCTCCTGCCTCCTCCTGGCTGAATGAGGGCCAGAAGCGGGGTGGCCAGAAGCAGGGTGGCCGGAAGCAGGGGGCGGGGCTTCGTCATGTGCGTACCTCACCCGGGGGAACTGCGATCCCCTGCGATTCCCTCCAAAATGACCTCTGGTGATTCAGGACTTCTAAGGAGATACACAGCTGACTATAGATAGTCGTCACTATCGTCTGCAGCCTTAGACCCAGTACCAGCCCACTAGCCTGTGGTCAGGTCCCTTGGGTATCTTCTCTGGCCTCTGCTTGTGTTTACTGAAGGAGCCACCCCCAATACCCAGAAGTGCTTCCCATCAAGTGTTCCCTTCACACTGTCATGTCCTCCATCTCCCGGTATGCCTTAGCCCCAGCCCAGTCACTGCCCAATGAGGGGTTGCTGTTGGGCCTATTGCTGGTCCACCCTCTCAAATGCTGTTGGGCTCTGTTATGTCTGCTGACCACCACTAGGTGCCAGCGGTATGCAACCCGAGTTTGGCTCCTTTAGACAATAGGGACTAGGATCCTGAGCTTTCCAACTAGCACCTATCAGAACTGTGGTGGGAAGTTCAAACCTTCCAATGGGACTGGTGGGTGTGCCCCCGGGGCTGTATATAGTTGGCCGCTCCAGCCGGTATTGTGTTGTTGTGTTGTGTACAGTAAACTATGAGCTGATAATCACTGAGCGTCTGTCATTTCTGTGCATCGAACCCAGTACACAACAGGCTCTGAGGCCCTCACTCAGCTTTCTGCCTGCTTCCCAGAACCTGTTCTGACCCCACCATTCCTTTCTGGACCTCCTGATCCTCTGGCCAGAGTGCTGGTGTCCGGCTGCCCTCCTGTGCTGCTTCAAGTCTCTGCTGCCCTCACCCAGCCTGTGAACCACCTCAGGTTGTCCATCTTGCTGTGTTGCTCCAGCCTGGCCTGGCTGTGTCTTCCTCTGGCCCAATGCTGAGCGATCTCCCTTCTATGGCTTTCTTGTGGCCTCCTCTAGCTCTCACCCTCTTTCTTCTGGCTCCTGACTGTCTTTTGACAGTGCAGCCAGCCAAAGTAGGCCCTACCTTTCCGGCAGTCACCCTTCCAGCTTGCTTGTGTTTTCTCCTGGCCAGGCTGTCTGGTGCATCCCAATGCCATCCAGGCCCTGCAGGGCCACCTGTTTGGCTACACCAGCATATTGGTGACAGCCAAACCCCAGACTACAAATGGTTTGTTCTAAGAGCTTTACATAGAGAATGAAAATAATAGGGGATAGGTCCCATAATGTCTCCAATGGTAACCCTTTGAGTCTGATCTAAGAATAATGATTTGAACCAGTCCAGTGCACATACCCTGGTACCTACTTCTGCCTCCAGGGGCCTCAACAAGATGGCATGATCCACTAGATCAAATACTGCAAATAAATGCAGTAGGAACAACAAAGAGACATGACATTTTTCTACATTCAGATTGAGGCTGTCAACTAAAGCCAGCAGGGCCATCTCCATCCCATAGCTTGAAAATGGTCCAGAGCAGATGAGTTGTCTAAGAAGACCTGAAGTTATTCTGCTACTGTTGTCTCAATCACTTTGCCTAGAAAGGACACATTAAAGACTGAGCAATAATTAGCCATGTCATTTTTCTGCATGGATGGTTTTTAAAGTAGTGAATGGATAACCACCTCTTTGAGTAGATGAGGGAAGGTACCCTGTGTTAGGGATTGATTTGTAAAGGACTTGTTGATGTGGTCTTTTCATGATTTTAGCAAGATGCTGAGCTATCTAGAACAACTGCAGTGGCTGTGAACTAGCTGATGCAGTAGTAACACAAAAGTAACATTTCTTTGCTGCTATCACTGCCATTTCATGGTCTCTCCCTCTCTCTCTCTCTCTCTGTATAAATCAATTTTATTTAGTATAAATTTAGTATAGAGTTAATGTATTTCCATTTACTTGCCTTCAAGTGTCAATATATTTTTGCTTTCTCTAGATTTCTCAGTTCTCTAGATTTTTTAAAATCATGAGTATTGATTTTTCCCCATGACTGGTATTGTAGTTAAAAGGGTATTTTTGATGACAAAATGGGGGAAAGAATGCCACTTGGAATTATGTGATGTAAGAGTAGGGACCACCCACTAGAGTTTGGACCACCACAATCAAATACTGGCTTCATCTCTACTTTCACTCTCCACCCAATAGTCTGATTTCCATCTTACCCACAGATTCTATCATGTCTTTTATGCCCAAATAGTTCAGGCTAGTACTTGGTAAAATCAAGTCAGTATTGATTTAGATTCGCTGACAAACTCCAACGAATCATATAGATTCCAAATGATTAATAGGAGAATATTAGATATTGATTCTCAATTAATAATCGCTGGAGCAAAGGGCATGTGTTCACCTCGATTTCTGGGCCTTCCTCTTCCCCAAAACTGCATGCTTCAGTATTTTTCAAATTTAATAAACCTTTGCCAACGCCAAGCCTTAATGTTGGCCAGGTTCAATATAGTCCCGTCGTTCGTGGTTTCTGGCATGTACAAGGGTATACCTTACGAACAGAGATTGTGCAGGTGTGGCAAAGAACTCTATTATATATGACATATCCTATTAGATTGCCCGTTGCTTACTCCCCACTGATGCCGCCTGATTAAACCACTTCTCCTAACCCCTGATCTTGTGTTAAATAGATGGATAGAACCTTTGTTAGCCGACAAATGCTCCTCAGTCATCGAGTGGGTGGCGGAGTTTCTGACCCTAGCAGCAAAAGAGATAGAAACCAAAAGTGGTAAAAGAGCTAGATAAGGGAAGATTACATGCCTACTCTTCTTAGTTAAGTTCTGACTGTACTTAGTTTCTGCTACGCCGTTTGTATTGGAGAATTTCTGTAGACTGTTTTTATTTCCCCCTCAAATCTCTCTCAGGTTGTTGGGGTTTTTTTTTTGTATCTTTCCTTGTTATGCCACTAAAGGGTGTGTGTGTGTGGAAATATATGGCTGGTTTGGGAAGTAAAGCTTTTTAAACTGGTGTGTCAGTGAAGTCTGTTTTCCAAATAATATGTGAGAGATATCAAAAATTGGCATTGCTTATTTCCTTTTAACTGCAGAAGACAAAGTCCACAACTTGTCCATCTTCCTAGGAGTTCATGGCAAAGGTGGAGGATTTGGAGAGTGCTTTATACTGAATCAGGCCCTTGGTCTATCAAAGTCAGTCTTGTCTACTCAGACTGGCAGTGGCTTTCCAGGGTCTCAGGCGGAGGTCTTTCACGTCATCTACTGCCAGATGTTTTAAATGGAGATGCCCGGTATTGAACCTGGGACCTTCTGCATGCCAATAAATGCTCTACCACCGAGCCACAGTGTGTCAGGTTCAATAGAACAGTTGCAGTCCACAACGATCTTTAAGAATAGATTGGTGGCTTCAGGTAAAGCACAAACAGGTTATATTCATGTCCTACCTCTGAAAGTGGATGTGGATTCTTTATAGCTATAGTGTCCCGCTTCACCTTGCCACCTGCTTCCTACCCTCCATGTCTCGCTGCTTGCAGTCTTCCCTGTTGCCACACCAACATAGGCCCCTGTGTTCCAGCTAGGGTCCTCAGGCTGCCACCTACTGGTTGTTCCCCTGCTGGCATCAACCATACTCCATGATTCCTCTGTAATAGCCCCATGGAGTTCCTGAGGCTGGGGGTGGTGGTGCTGTCTCTAGTGATGTTTAGGGGGTACTCCAAGGCCATTTATTTCTTTGGTCTTTTAATGAGGTGCAGGCTGTAGCCATTTTGTTCGGGGGGATAGGAGTAATAATAATAATAATAATTGTGTGACATTATGTGTAGAATAGCTGGGATATCCTTTAGTGTTATGCACCACTAGGTGGCAAGCTAGACTTGTTTCTAAGGCAAGAGATGTTTCAGAGGTGGTTTGCCATTGCCTCCCTCTGCATCACAACCCTGATATTCCTTGGAGATCGCCCTTCCAAATATCAGGCAAGGCCCACCCTGCTTAACTTCCAATATCTGATGGGATCGGCCTAGCCTGGGCTATTCAATGTCAGGGCATAGGATAGGAGTTATTTGTGGTTTTGTTGTACTTTGTATATTTTAAATTTGGATTTGTAAGCCACCTTGAGCCACAAAGAAATGGCTGGGTATAAACATTTGAATGAATAAATCAATCATTGCCACTCGGACAGCTATGGCGGAGGAACATGGAGGTTTGGCAGTGGCAGCGCAAGGAGAGGTTAGGGTGCAGAGGTTGTGGTCACAGGGACAGCATAGGAACAGAGCAGCAAACATGAAAACTCAGATCTCCCTGATACAAATCCAGAATCCCAGAGCCCCAAATCCGTGTAAATAGATCATGCATTTCTTAAACCTCTGGTTCTTGTTTTAGGCTTCAGATGTTGTTTTAGTGTCAGCTAGCTCTCAGAGGCTCTATGTCAATGTCTCCCCTAGGATGACTGCAGGGATTTGAAAAGCTTCAAGGTAGTTTTGGCAATCGGACACACACCCTTCACAAAGTCTGCAAAGGGAATAAACCTTTGCAGTGATTATTACCTTTTTTTAAAAAAAGAATTCTACTTACTGCGGTCAGTAATGTGTGGTAGCCATATGTAGATACCTTCAAAAATGTAAAATAGCCACAAAACAATCAAAAACAGCTGAAAGCTGAACAATAAAGGATGTTGTTTGGGGGAGGGTTGGGGGGAAACCCTCATTTTCCTTTCAGCTGTGCTCAGCTTGGGGCTTTCTGTTGAATAGGCAGGCAAGAGATCCTACCCCCAGCATGTTTTTTTTTTTAAGAGTAAAAACATGGAGTGAGAGAAAAGGTTAAATGGAGGAGAGACAGTTGCAGGAAAGAACAGGAAGAAGAGAGTGAGTGTTAAAGGGGAAAGTGACATTTTAACGGCTGTCTCCCACTGTGTCTGGCTGAAATTTCAGTAGTGGATTAGAACCTTTCCAAGCATTTCTCCAACAGTAGCTAGGTAGCAGTGTTGGCTACTGAGCTGCTAAGGAAGTTTTGCTGCTATTGAGAAAGCAGCCAAGCATCAACATTTTGGCCATGGGGAAGTATTGGATGTGGGGAGAGAATAGGGAGGAAGCGCTGTCAGTAAAATTTGTTTACGGAAAGCATATTGCCTTAATGACCCACAGCTATACTTACAAGACGTCCGCACAGAAGGGGAAGGCTGTGGTAGCCCCAGAGCCTCTGTTGAACCAGTGCCTGTTTTATGGATGACAGAAGCCTTCACAACTTGTTCCATAACTTCTGGAAAAGTTTAAATGAATAGTCCAATAGTCCTCTTTAGTTCTCAGACTGTGGGTCAGGACTCTGCAGGGGTCATGAGACACTGTGCAGGGCAGCCCTGAGTGCCAAGACTTTGAAAGTGATCTACTGCTGGAAGATGAGCAGTCGGTGGTCACACTCTCTCCTGCCTCACTTGGGACAATAATTCTGTAAATAGCAGCTGGAAGTAGGAACTACTCAATTTCTGTCATTCAGGTCTAAAAAACAAACAAGCCCTGACATCTCAGGGAGCAGAGTTCAGCCTAGGTTTCTTCCTCTGTGCTAGGGGTTTTTTTCCAATGCATTTTTTCAAGGCAGAGTATTCAAACATGCAATCTTCACACATACATATGAACCTGCAGCCTGAAGTCACACCTGTAGTCCAGAAAAGACTCTTCTGCTTGATTCTGTGGACTTGATAGACTGGCCTTAGGAAGATGTGAGGCTTCTCTGCAATACTGCTTATTGGTAGGGATGCTTGAACACCTACCAGTTCAGCTCATGTCCTGCTTGCCTGTCACAAACAGGAAGCCATTTGTTGGACAGATTTTTCAGACCCTGATGCGGAGTTCTACTTCATCACCTCTTCGCTGTGATGGTTCTGTTTGGCAAGCAATAGTTTAAATAGTAAAATCAGTCATAGAAATCAGTTCTACATAAATGCTGTGTTCATCTAAGTAGTTTTTAGAAAAGATAATGGGTGCTGTTTGGATCAGCAGTGTTTTTGTGTGTGCACATTTTTGCAAAAATCTAATGCAAGGTTATCTCATAGGCATTTGCACTGTCCAGCGCCAAACGGAACATACCTGGCAATTGTGTCATGATAGGTTCACTTGCTGAATATGTTCACCGCAAAATCTGTGGAATTTCTGCTTGTTGCCATAAGACATTGAACAGCTTTCGTGATTATAGAACATGTTCATTTTAAAGCAGTTCACTTTATCCTTTGTCTTGAAAATAAAGCATCTATGGATAAAACAACTGCTTTGATTCCAGTAGATCTGTTAATTCCACTTTCTCTCCATACAATAAATAAACCCCATGGAGAAGAGTGCTAAAATACTATTGATTAGCCTTGGAAATACTGGCATTTCCCCATTGTACAAGCAACCCTGGAGTCAAAATAGATGACTCCAAAATGACATTGGTTTAAATAATGACCATTCTCTCAAGCGTAAGAGCATTTTCATTTTTATGTATGCTATGAGCGGTTTAATCTTTCTTTGCGACTGCAGACTTTTCTAAAAACCCTGCTGTTACACACCTTGTTTTGAATTCCTCAGATCACAAGTTACATTTTATGGGCTCTGTGCATTGTATTTGAACATAAGTCTTTTGAATACCCATATGTTTTGATGCAAAACACTTTTCCTTAGAGAGTATGTAAAATATGAAACAAGAAGTTTATTTTATACTAGAAATCTGAAAACAGTAATATGGTATTTAGTTCAGTGAGGTTAATGTTAATTTTTATCAAATGCCATTTGCTTTCAAGGGATTGTTTATATGCCCACATTGTATCATAATGATAAGTAGTATTATATTGGGGAATGTTATTCCAAGAATGTTGCTGTCTTCTGTCTTTGATCCTGGGAAAGGATGAAAAGAGAAGTACAAAATCAACAGTTTCCCATGATACCTAGTATACTGTACACATAAAGCTCCTTTGTGCTATGAAAAGCATCTGTAACATTAAGTATTTCTCTTACCTAAAAAAAATTCCATCATTGCATCCATACATTTCTCCCGCAAATAGCCAGATTGCTCTGTTGCAGCATTCAAATAGATAGCTAGGATGTTTGAAAGTAGTAATGGAGACACTGCCTAGAGCTAGTGGTTTCCTAGTTAATCATAGTTGTAGTAAGGAATACAGAAAAAGACTGTTTAGAATAAATGTTTAGAGGAGGGAATCCAGGTGGAAGAAGCAGAGGGAAATTTGGAATCTGGGAGGAAGAAGCAGAAGGAAATTTGGGAAGATGGCTGCTGAAGTTGTTGCAGTTAGTATCTGTTGGATGATATTTAAAATAAACATTTTGATTTTCCTCACAAGTGGCTATGGTCAGTTCTTTGGGGTGGGGTCCTGGAGGACATCTCTTACTTTCATTACAATGCTAATTAAGACAGCCAGGTCCATGAGCAGCTTGGCTGGGAGAATCCATCCCTTTAGGCTCCAAGAAATCAATTGACCCTAAGAAGTACAGCATAAAAATGGACTGTTTCAGAGATTAGTAGATAAGGCTTTTTGTAAATTTTGGGAAATACTTTTCTGAATGTGCCATGTCTTCTATCAGACTTTTACACCCTTTTCCCAGTTGTTGTTTTAAATGTGCTGCTACTTTAAATTGATTGATGTATTTAGGCAGCTGCTAAAATTGCAAAATATTACAGCATACAAGCAAAATATATTTGAGACTGAGGAAAAGGTAACAGAGTAACAAAGGATAACCCTTTGGTATACCACCTATAACTCTTCAGGATATCACTTTATGTAACACTACAGACTACAGTGCAAACACTTGGCATTGTAAGGGTATTTTATGTAACACATGATAACATTAAACAGAGGTTTGCCCCAGATAATAAGAAACAATTGCATCCTTTCCTCTTCTTTTATATATTGTGACACTGTTGTTGTTGTTGTTCAGTCACACAGTCGAGTCCAACTCTTCATGATTCCATGGATGACATCACGCCAGACCCTCCTGTCTTCTGCCGTCCTCCGGAGTTTGCTTAATTTCATGTTCGTTGCATTGATAACACTGTCTAACCATCTCATCCTATGTTGTCCCCTTCTTCTTTTACCTTCAGTCTTCTCCAGTGAGTGCTCCCTTCTCATTTGGTGGTCAAAGTATTTGAGCTTCAGCTTCAGGATCTGGCCTTCCAGGGAACACTCAGGGTTTATTTCTTTTGGGATTTTTTTTTGGGGGGGGGGCCCAAAGGGGATTTTTTATTGCTTTTCTATACAAAGAAAATAGGAAAGGAAATCTAATATCTACAGGAGAAAGGAAAGTTAACCACTAAAA
>NW_015170293.1:886435-893515 GCF_001447785.1 Gekko japonicus | reverse complement strand
TGGGGCCAGATGCCATGATCTTAGATTTTTTGATGTTGAGTTTAATGCCAACTTTTGTGCTCTCCTCTTTCACTCTGAGCAAGAGGTTCTTTAGGTCCTCTTCCCTTTCTGCCATTAGAGTGGTATCATCTGCATATCTGAGGTTGCTGATGTTTCCCCCGGCAATCTTAATTCCGGTTTGTGATTCATCCAGGCCAGCATTTCGCATTATGTACTCTGCATATAAATTAAATAAGCAAGGTGACAATATACATCCTTGTCGTACTCCTTTTCCTATGCTAAACCAATCAGTTTAGAGTGGTATCATCTGCATATCTGAGGTTGTTGATGTTTTCCCCAGCAATCTTAATTCTGGTTTGTGATTCATCCAGGCTGGGATTTAGTATGATGTACTCTGCATATAAATTAAATAAGCAAGGTGACAATATACATCCTTGTCGTACTCCTTTTCCTATGCTAAACCAATCAGTTGTTCCATATTCAGTTCTAACCATCGCTTCTTTTTTTTTTTTTTGTTCAAAAAGGTTTTTATTTTCCATTGTTCTCACCTTTTACATCTTTTTATCAGTCGGTTATATATTCCATTTTCCCTCCCTCCCCCAAAAGGCTTCCCGCAATGCATTTCCCTCATGTCCCACATAGATAGATAGATTTAAGATAACATCGTATAATTAATATAGTTCTAGACAAAGTAAATTTCGTTTCACGTCCCAGTTCTTTTCCAGATATATTTTGAAGTCCTTCCATTCTTCATAGAATTCTTGGTCCTCTTCATTGTTCAATTTTCTGGTTATTTTGTCCATTTCAGCCATGAACAGAACTTTTTGTATCCACTCCTCCAGGTCTGGTATTTTTTCTTGTTTCCAGTATTGGGCATATATCATCGCTTCTTGACCCTTATACAGGTTTCTCAGGAGACAAGTGAGGTGATCTGGTACTCCAATCTCTTTAAGGACTTGGCACAGTTTGTTGTGATCCACACAATAAAAAGCTTTAGCATAATTAATGAAGCAGAAGTAGATGTTTTTCTAGTCCTCTCTTGCTTTCTCCATAATCCAGCATAATCCAGCAATTTGATCTCTAGTACCTCTACCTCTTCGAAACCCAGCTTGTACTGGCAGTTCTATATCCACATACTGCTGAAGCCTAGCTTGTAGGTTCTTGAGCATGACCTTGCTAGCATGTGAAATGAGTGTAATTGTGTGATAGTATGAACATTTTTAGGCATTGCCATTCTTGGGGATTGGAATGTAAATTGACCTTTTCCAACTGTTGCATTTTCCAGTGCTTTAACAGCATCATCTTTTAGGACATTGAATAGTTCAGCTGGGATAATGTCACCCCCACTAGCTTTGTTGTTTCTATGGCCCATTTGACTTTGCACTCCAGGATGTCTGGCTTGAGGTCAGTGATCACACTGTCATGGTTATCAAAGACACTGAGGTCCTTCTTGTATAGTCCTTCTGTGTATTCTTGCCACCACATCCGAATCGCTTCTGCTTCTGTTAGGTCTCTACCATCTTTGTCCTTTATCATGGCCAGCTTTGCATGGAACATTCCCTTTATTTCTCCAATTTCTTTTTTTTTAAATATATTTATTGGTTTTTTAAACACAAAGAAAGGACATGATAAGACATAACATATAAACAATATGACTTGTTCATCTTAGATTGCAAAATATTCTCATAAAACATAACATACTTAATTCAAATTTAGTTTAGTTTTCATCCATAATCCATAAATGTCTGAATTTCTCCAATAAATTCTTCCCATTAATCTGACTTTCTAATGATTAATTTTGTAAAGATTTAGGATATGGCTATCACCTTCTATCATACCTAAACCATTTACTTATTGTTTAATCTCAAAAAACCTTAAACAGCAAAGTTTATTAACTTTCCCTGAATTAATACCTGACATATTTGCTTCTATTATCATTTCTAGTTTCCAAAATAAAACCAACACCTATACACCTATATAATATTTTTTCAATCAATCTAATTTTCAATTAATACTACCAATATTTATTTTCTTTTAAGATATGGTCATTGGGTTCTATTTCTCTTACTCCCTCAATTTACTATGCATATAGTGATTAACAAAATACATTTTGGGGGAAATTAAGAACAGATTTAAAGCAAAACCTTTAACACAGAACCTTTAACAAATACACTTTTAACAAATATACTCCTTTTGCCCCTACCAAAATTAATACTTAATACTTTACCAGATATGACACCTGTTCTTATACTGCAGTCCCCTAACTAGTATACAATCACCTCATTTTCATTATTACTTATTTTACTTCCTAACTCCTATTTAAACCCAAAATAACTAATACAGTTATTAGAATCCAACTCAAATTAGCTTTCATTCAGTATTCAGACATCATATAACCTAATATATTTTTTCAGTCATTTATCATTACTCATAAACATGACAGAAAAAGAGAAGAAAGAACATTATCAAAAATTCCAACTTAGAAAAAGCTGCATTCTAATTCCTTATTTCATTGTTTACAGCCTAACAACTATTTAAACTGCTAGAGCTCATATACTTATTTAAATCTGATTCAAATTTACTTACATTCCATATTTGACAACATCCTTATGTAAATTAAATAAGCCATCCAATAACACTAGGCATTACCAAAGAAAACATTATCCCAGGATCCCACTTAGACTAGAGCTGCATTCTAGTTCCTTATTTCATTATTTCTTGTTTTGCAGCCTAATATCTCTTTAAGCTACTATAAACTCCATTAGTAGCTTTTATGTGATTTTCCTTCCCCCTTTCTCTTCCCGGACGTTTTTCCCATAATGAAGGTCATTTAAAGGGGTTTTAAAGTAGTGTGTGTCAAGTTTTCAGTTTAAATTCATACTCATGTTAGACTTCTAGTTTTACCTTGGTTTGCTGTTATATTTTGTATTAATTCAGTAGTCTTTAAAAAGTGCAGTTCATGGCGGCCATGTTTTGCTCCGTTCCTTGCCTCCGCATCGAAACACTCTCTTCCATCCCTGTTTGTTGCGACTTGCGGGGTGACTAAGCAAGTTTCCTGCTACCAGCCTCCCTCCTAGGGGTCTGGCGAAGCCCGGCAAAGGTCCGAGGGACCCACGAAGCCTCAAAAGGACAGGGAAAGATGGGGCCGTTCGGGAGCGACCTGAATGCACACCCACTGGGATGCGCCACTGCCCCGGAAGTCGATTTCTCCAATTTCTTGAAGAGATCTCTAGTCCTTCCCATTCTATTGTTTTCCTCTATTACTTTGCATTGTTCATTCAGGAAGACCTCCTTATCTCTCCTTGCTGTTCTCTGGAAATCGGCATTCAGTTGGGTAAATCTTTCCTTTTCACCTTTGCCTTTGGCTTTCCTTCTTTCCTCAGCTATTTGTAAAGCCTCATCAGTCAGCCACTTCACTTTCTTGCATTGCTTTTTCTTTGAGATGGTGCTACTTGCTGCCTCCTGTACAATGTCATGAACCTCTGTCTATAGTTTTTCAGGCACTCTGTCTATCAAATCTAGTCCCTTAAAACTATTCTTCACCTCCACTGTATATTCATAAGGAATGTGATCTAGGTCAAACCTGAATGGCCCATGGTTTTCCCAGCTTTCTTCAATTTAACCCTGAATTTTGTAATGAGTAGCTACACTGGGTGTATGTATACAAACATGTGACAGAGGCATCCTCTTCTCTTTTAAATAAAAACATAATGGGCCCTTCTGATAGATGCAAATTCTACTGTATTTTCTGATGACATGAGGAAGGTGGGTCTGTCATCAATCAGGGTGAAGAGATTAAAGAGTATTAAATGTCCCAGCATTAAACACATTGGTTTAAATGGAATGAGATGAAAATGAGATGTAATTGACAGGACTTCAGTATAAAAAAGAAAAGAAAAAAAAGTAACTGTCAGTGCAATCCTAAACGGAGTTATACCTTCTAAGCCCATAGAAGTTTATAATAACTCTATTTAGGACTGCACTTTGTATTAATCAGTAATAGTCCAAATAAACTGTTCCACTACAACTGCACAAATGTTTTCAGAATGATGTTAGTGGATATTTTTCTTTCACACACTGTTCTGTGGACTGAACCTGTGGTTTGCTAGAGTGCCCTCTTGAACAGAATATTTCTTAACATTTAAATGTACTTAATGGAATCTGGGAGGAAAATAATAACTAGCAGTTCTAAATGAGTAGCTGCTCACTTATTTTATAAACGTATTTTGATTTCATTAGTTGCTATGCTATTTTATTAAGCCTTATTTTCTTGTATGATTTGCATTCTGAAATTAACATTACACTTTTCCATGAGAAATATAGCAAAGGCAGAGAGGTCTGTAACATCTTGTTGCAAGTTGTGTGGAAATCTCAGCTCAACTTGGAAAGGTAATATCCTCTGCATCATGGGTATTGTGTAGGGTAACCCCCCCACACCAGAGTTAAATATTGTACAATGGCCCTGGTCACACGGGCCAGATAATGCGGGGGGGAGGCGTGGCTGTTTGCCCCGGAGCAAAATAAAGCATGATAGCCTGATCACACGCTCCCCCGAGGCTTCACGCTTAGGCTGTTAGCTGGCGATCACACAGCGATGCTGGAGCGTGGCAAAGAAGCGGCACGGCAAGTCTTTCGCATTTGTGCGCATGCGCAGTTCCGCAGAACAGCACTGCTTTCAGTTATGTGTTTGTGTGCACGCACTTACGAAAAACATCCGGTTTGTGACGGGATGTGGACAGGCGCCGGATGTTACGGGATACTAGCGCTCCCATGTCAGATGCACGCCCCTGCCCTGCGCTTTCCAGATACTAGGCACTTTCCATGGTAGTTTTTTACTGCGCATCTTTTGCGGGATGCCACGGGTTGGCCACGTGTGCACTATGCTTCTCAGATGTTGCGGTGTGATTGCGCACCGAAAATCCGCCTGACATTCTTGCCTTTAGTGTGGCAAATCCTCCATGTGAACAGGGCTAATATTGTGTTTCTAATGTCGCTTCTGTATTCTTTACAGATGTTCATTTTTCAGGTTAGCAGGTTCTTGTGCCCAAGGCTGAGGAAGTGCTGTGTGTGGGCAGTTACCCCCTTTGATCATCTGTCCTATAAAGCAGTCCGGAACACGTGTCTGTCACACAGGTTACCCAGTACCAGTTCTGCAGCATTTAGCATCAAGGCTTGGATCCTATACCTTCTTTCTCCTTGCACTCATCCATTGAGGAGGCAGCCCTCCAAACCAGAATGTGTTCCTCTGATGCTCAAGACTTTTCAGTTCCATGAAAGGCATTAGTCTTGCACGATTGAAGTACCTAGTACCCTCCACACCAGAGGGCTGCCTCCACAGCAGACAAAGTAGAACACAGACGGAAGGAAGATATAAAATCTAAGCCAAAAGTGTGTTTTTCTGGAAAAATAGGAGTGATAAAGATGATGCATGATTCTAAATATATTTATAGCTTCTATGAGGAATTCATGCTGGTTTTTAAAAGAGTGAAAAAAACATGTTGAGAGAAACATAATAAATTGCTAAAGAACGGAGACCACCATAAATTTTCTTAATGATATGCGTAAAAAGGGTTTTGTCTAAACTATTACTGGTTGGAAAGTGTCTGAGAGCATTGTCCATATTCCAAACAGCTGCTCAGTTCAACTGTGTTTCAATATCATTTTATTCACCATAGACTCAATCCTGAGGGGGGCTTGGTATTGTAAATTTGAAATTCACAGAGAGGTTAAATGATGTATAAATTAAGCACATGCTTCTGTGCTGTGCCAAATCAGGGTCAGCCCCTTTAGGACTGTACTCTTTTACAGCTGATAATTAACATGAAGAGATGGGTTTTTGTTTTGTTTGTGGTTTTTTTTGGGGGGAGGTGCCTAAGAGGTGAGTTGAAATTTTTAAAATGTGGAATATTGTTCTGCTCTGAAAATGATAGAGTAGATCATAATGTTCTGTATATTTTATTTGGGGGACTCAGCATGTACTCATACAAATGCTAAGTACTGTCAGGTCACATCTGACTTGTGTTGACTCCAGCCAGGGGCTTTCATGGCAAGTGAGAAGCAGAGGTGTGGTTTGCCTTTGCCTTCCTCTGCAGAGCCTTCCTTGGTGGTCTCTGAGATTCTGAGATGGAGCAATACCATGCTGCCTTCCCTCCCTATGTACTCATACAAAACTATTTTTTCTTGTTGCTGTTGACATACAATCAATATACAGAATAGGTTTCTATGTGTCCTGTGGTAGATGTTTGGTAGAAAGTAACCACAAAAATATGTCAGGTAGGATGGTCATGGCCTAGTATGTCATTGGAATCCTGACAATTAGGGCTACCAAGTGGGGGCGGGTGGCGGGTAAACCCCCGCTTTGGAGGCCCGATTTCTGCCGCCGTGGAATTGGGCCCCGGGGAAAACTCCGCCCCCCGAAGCGCAGCGTGGCTGCGTCACCAGAAGTGACCCAACCACACCGATCACGTTGGGGGCGTGGCCCGGATCGTCGGAGGGAAAACTCTATGGTTTTCCCTCTGACGATCGGGGCCACGTCCTCAACGTGGTCAACGTCGCACGTCACTTCTGGTGACGTGCTGGTGGTGCGCTCACGCTATGCGCACACACGCATTCAGGGACAGCTCCCGGAGCCCAGCAAGGCTCCCCTGCCGGTGAGTTTTTTTGACTTGGCAACCCTACTGACAATGCCATCCTAAGCAGAGTTACACCCCTCTAAGCACTTTGACTTTTAGTGGAATTATGAGAGTATAACTCTGTTTAGGATGCCATTGCAAGATAACAAAAATTAAGATGTTATGTGTTAGTTTTATTAGTTTATTTAGTGTTAGTTTATTTTATTTCCTTCCTCTGTACTTTCTTTTTATATTTGACCATATATTTATGAAAGGGTTCTATTCTATGGTTTTCACAGTTGGCTTTGTTTGTGTGGGGTATTCATGCTGTATGGTTTTTATACATAGTGTGTTATTTAACCATACAATGTATGCCATTATAGTGCTGATTTATTGTCATGATCTGTACATTTTAAGGGGGGAAAGCAGAAATGGAAACAGAAACAATGACTCACAGAGCTAAGACACA
>NW_015170293.1:832551-886377 GCF_001447785.1 Gekko japonicus | reverse complement strand
CATCCCCCTACAGTGAGAGAATCACTACCAGTATGTCTAGGCTCAAGGAAACATTAGTGGAGACAAGTAGGGTGACACATACATTGAACATACGGCTATACGTGTGGCAGATCTTCTTGAATAAGTTACTAGCCATCAGTGATATTTGGCAGGATGGTATAAGAATGCTTCAGTCATTTCTAAAGTTGTAATTACTTAATCGTTTACAAAATACTTTAGACTCAAAATCCATGCATTTAATATTTCTCTGTGTTCAGTAATTTTAAAAAGCAATGGCAACACAAGAAATGTTAGTTGATCTTATTTTAGGGTGTTGACACTAATACTTCTTCATTTGAGTAAAAAAAGCAAATCTTTGCTCCATGTGGAATTGTGTGGTAAAGTGGAATTTTTATGGTTAACCAGTTCTGCTCAAACATAGCATTTTTACGAGTCATAAGTATTTGTTTGAAGATTTTTAAAGAAACATTTGTCTTGTTTACTTTTTGTATTTTACCTCAGAGCATATTGTTCCATAATGTCTTTTGCTGAGTTGTGAAATAGAATAATGAAACATAACATGATTCTTTCATTTATGTCATTGTAACTCTGTGGCTTTCTATGCATTCCCACGCCTTTTACTTTTATGGGTGGGAGAATAACCAGAGTCTTCACAGTACATACAGTGATACACCAATTACTATATGTGGGTCATACAATTCACTCTTAGGTGTAGAACACACCAAGTTTGATGTTAACTCATACTTATATTGCCATGTGGTAAAGTCAGGTCAAGCCAGTGCTTTATGGGTGAGAGATATTTCCGGAACAATGTGTTACACCTTTAGTTAAGGATCATTTTTAATTTTGTGGATATAATTTAAATAGACATTATGGTTGTGCTTTTAATGTACACCATGATAAATAAGAATGTAGCTTTATTTTCGTTATCATAATCAAACACCTTTCAGTTTATTGCATGTGCCTGGCTTTTATCTATTGTGCTCTTCAGTTCTCTTATATCTTTGCAGGAAAATGTCTAAATGTCCTTTGAATTCATCTATATTTATGCATCTATTTGCTTTATGCCCCTGCTTTCTTCCCCAAGGAGGACCCGAAGCAACTTATAACATTATTCTCCCCTCCTCTACTTTATCCTCAGAACAACAGCCCTGTGCTGTGGGTTTGGTTGACAGAGTGACTAGCACCATGCTAGCCTGCATGGCAGGGTGAAGATTTGAACCTGGGTCTCCAGATTTTAGGCTGACACTCTAAGCACTACACCAGACTTTGATTATTTTACTGGGTATAACCTTGTCTGATTCCTTAATCACTGACTCTTTAATCTCTGTTTGACAATGTTATTGATCAACAACATCACACACTTATCTGGAAGGACTGTGTGGCTCAATAGCGGAGCATCTTTGCTTTGCATGCAGAAGGCCTCAGGTTCAATCTCCAGTTAAAAGGACAAGGATGCAGGTGATGTGAAAGATCTCTGAGTGAAACCACAATGAGCTGCTGGCATCGGAGCAGACAACACTGACCTTGGCAGACCAATGGCCTGAGTCATTCGTCATCATGGCTTCTGTGCAGGCACATATGGGGACTGCGTAGTCACAGGCCAGCCACAGACAAAGCGTTTCCAAGGAAGGATAGGAACTTGTTTGGGTTTTTTAGAGGTCCAAATAAGGGGAAAGCAACATCTGCTCAGTCTCTTTCTAGGTGGGTGGTGTCAGCAATCAATACAGCGTACAAAGAGGCAGGCATACCTTGCCCCATTGCATTGAGGGCACACTCTGCGAGGACTCAAGCTTCATCGGCAGTATTCCTGTCCAGGCTACCTTTTACGGGACCATCTTCTCTGGTATGTCCCCGGAAGAGCTTTACACTCTTTGAATGACAACTTGCTGGTGATCCCTGGCTCCAGGGATGTCCAGCTGTCCTCAACCAGGCCAGGGCCTTTTCAGTCCTGGCCCTCACCTGGTGGAGCTCTCTGCCGAATGACATCAGGGCCCTGCGGGATCTTATGCTATGGCCTGTAAGGTGGAGATGTTCCACCAGGCTTTTGGTTGAGGGCAGCAACAGTTACCTATTGGCTGGCTCCCTTCCTTTCCCCTCCCCCCTTGATGCTCTGAGTTCCCTTTCCCCCACCCAGAAAAAAGGGGCTGGTAGTCCGAAAATGAGATAATATTATGAGAAATTGTCATCTTGGATTTTTATCTATAATGAAATTTCTCCTAGGCTATATATGAATTTTAATGTTTTGTATTTTATGACTTTGGGTCTTGTACATCACCCAGAGCCTGGCATAAGCTGGGATAGGGCGATTAATAAATCTAATAAATCTAAAAAACCCTAAATAAATAAATAAATCTAATCAATCAATTAAAAAATGACATCTGCAAGGCAGTCACAAGGCTGATGCCCTCTCATCTGGCACTACTCCATGGACATGGACTTGGAGTGAGGCAGTTGTTGGGGAAGCAGTCCTACAATCAGTCTTCCACTGATCAGCCCACAACCGCCTCCTTGCTAAGTGAGCTTGCTAATCTCCCATGTGGGACCGCACAGAAGCCATGATGATGAAAATGGGGTGGTACTTACCTATAACTGTTGTTCATCGAGTGGTATTCTGTGAAAGCACACATCCCTTCCTCCTTTCCCCACTGTGGGCTGCTCTCTGTAGCTTCTTACGGCAATGAAGGGAGAACTGAGGGGAGAGTGCTCACCCCACCTCTGTTGCATGACCTTTTGGGTGGGAGATGGAGGGGTGGGGGAGCACTCTCAGACGCTGGAAAATTCTACTGAAGCTTGGAAACTCTTTGTCCATGGCTGGCCTGTGACTGCACAGTCCCCATGTGTGCCTGCACAGAAGACTGCTTGATGAACAATGTTTACAGGTAAGTGCAACCCCATTTTATGAGACATCTTCATGTGTTCATGTTGACTGAGCTTCAATTTGTTGGTCTTTGCTGACTTCCTGGCACCAAGTTAATGCCTCCATTGTCTCAACTCACTGAGCCGAATAAGAAAAATAGAACTCTGTATCATAAAGAGAAAACCATCCATAAACTTTATTCAAACCATAAGAAACAGATTGAATTCGGTAATGAATTGGAACTAATATCCTTCCATTCCACTATCCTTCGAATGGCTTGTGTATTTAAGTGGAATAGATTACAGTTTCTGTCTGTTTCCATTCTAAATTTTGATTTCTGTTTATTCATTTACTTTGTGTTAGACCTGTCCTGATTGGCTCCTGTCAACTGCCAAAAGGTGTTGCTGGAGGGTAACAGCAAGGATAACATCAGAAATCACACCAGTCAATGGACCCATGATAATATGGCTCATCTTTTTAGGAACATTCATATTCTACCTATTCTAACATTTCACTGTAATCCTCCCTTGTCATCTGTCAACATTCTCTCCTTAATATTTATTTATTTATACCCCACCACCCCAGCAAAAGCAGGCTCAGGGTGGCTTACAGGCCTAATGGCATCATATAAAGATTAAAACAGTAAAACAAATTAAGATCATAAAACAGTTTGTAAGGGGCTACGTTTATATGATGGCAGAATAACTGTCCTTAATAATCATACACAGTAGGGAACCTAGTCAGCAGTAGATATGAGGCTGGCATCCAGTTCCATAACATGAGCACAGATGTAAGCACACGCAGTAGATATAAGGCTGGCGTCCGGCTCCATAACATGGGAGCAGATGTGAGCACATGTACAAGAGCAGGCAGCCAGAGATGGATTACAGGGCACAGGTTCCTCAGTCAATGTTAAACTATTAGGTGCAGCACCTCAATCAAATGCTTGGTGGAAGAGCTCCGTCTTAGAGGCCCTGCAGAATTGTAATAAGTCCTACAGGGCCCTGATGTCCTCAGGGAGCTCATTCCACCAAAGTGGGGCTGCTACTGTGAAAGGTTTAGCCCTAGTTGTGGCCATCCTGACATCTTTTGGGCTCCCTGGAAGGCCAGATAATGAAACTGAAGCTCAAATACTTTGGCCACCAAATGAGAAGGGAGCACTCACTGGAGAAGACCCTGATGCTGGGAAAGATTGAAGGTCAAAGAAGACGGGGACGGCAAAGGATGAGATGGTTAGACAGTGTCATCGATGCAACGAACATGAAATTGAGCCAACTTCAGAGGACGGCGGAAGACAGGAGGGCCTGGCGGGAGATGATCCATGGGGTCACGAAGAGTCGGACTCGACTGTGCGACTGAACAACAACAACAACTTTCTGGGGAACATGTGGGGAAAGGCGGTCCCTCAGGTAAGCAGGCCCCTGGCCATTGGTGTGCTGCTGCTAGTGTGGGAATGTTAAAAGGACACATTTGGACATGCTACATTCTGAACCTTGCCCTCTGTCACCAAAGTCAAATGTAGTGGTATTTGGCCTCCATTCAAGATTCTGGGCTCAATTCAAGGGGCTGGTATTGAAATCCCTGTATGGCCAAGGACCAACATACCTTAAGAACCACCTCCTCCCATACAAACCTACCCACTCATTCCGGTCAGCCTCAGAGACCCTGCTTTGGTTACCCCAGTCATCTGAGGCTAGACAGGTGTCAACCTGAGAAAGGACTTTCTCAGTTATGACACCAAAACTTTGAAACTCCCTCCCAAGAGAGATTTGCCCATATTCCTTTATCAATGTCTTCTACCAGCAGGTAAAAACTTTTTTGTTTTGTTTGACATACCCCCAGTGACCATTATTGGTCCTCCTGATTCTGGTATTCCTTGCTTGTGTTTTTGTTGAATTATTTTATAATTTCAGTTCTCCCCCCCCCCAATGTTTTAATGGTTCTGTGTGTGCTGCCTTGGGGACCCTGATTGGGTGGAAAGGCTACATTAAAAAGTTTTACATGAATAGATAAATAAAACACAAGAATTTGCTGAATTTTTTGCCCTGACCTAGATAGTCCAGGCAAGCCCAATCTCATCAGATCTTGGAAGCTAAGCAGGATTGACTCTGGCAAGTACTTGGATGGGAGACCTTCTTGGAATACCAGCAGTCGGGAGGTGGGGGCAGGCTTTATTCAGCTACCCCTCTGAATATCCTCCAGGCCCCCAGTAGGGGTCAGTCACCAGAGGCCACCATGACCTCCAGGTGCGTGCACACACACACATACACGAAAAATACAAAAAAACCCTCCAACCCCTCCCCCCCCAAGAATATGCTGGGGGGTTGTTTCTGTTAAGATTTCCCCCCAAAGCCAAATAAACAACCCTTGGTAATATTTCTCTGTGAATATGTGACAGTATCTACTTAGCTGCTGAATGTGGACATACGTCTCCTAGCACAGTACTTCTGATGTGGCTCAACAACAACAAAAAATGGGTTATCTTTCTCAGTATGTTCTCCTTTTCTCCCATCACCTGTAGCTGGTTCTGAGGTTGGTTCACTATGAACACCTCGGACTATGACTTAAAAACTGGCTTCTGCACACATGTGGGAGGGAGGGTATGTTTTTTATTTTCCAAAATTTAGGTGGCAAAAGATTATTGAATGAAACTATCCATTGCCTTCATTACTGTTTTTATCTTAATTATCTTGCCTGTGGTTTAGTAATACTTAATACTTAATTAATATACTGCCTTTGAGTATGATCCAGTTGCTTACCTTGTTCAATGTTAGGATTGTCAGATCCACGTTGGGAAACCAATGGAGATTTGGGGATGGAGCCTAGGGAGGACAGAGAACTCAGTGGGATACATTGCCATAGATTCCATCCTCCAAAGCAACCCTTTTCTCCAGGGGAACTGATCTGTGATAGTCTGTGGATCCCCAGGTCTCACCTGGAGGCTGGTACCCATATTCAATGTACATGGGAACACAAGTTTCCATCCTAGCCATTTCTTCTTTGGATCTCGTTTTCTGTATAGTTCCTAGAAATGTTTTTTAAGCTGTAATACTTTCACCCTTATTACTTAGTTTCTGTATAAAGTTGCGACGACAGTGGAAAATAAATTCTAAATACTGGGACCATGTGATTAATTTGCCTTTAGTCACCAATATCCTTGTTTAATCCCCTTCTAAGTAAAAAATATTTTTCCTCTTCTTGTTGGTTTTTTTTGTGTGTGTGCTGAGTACGCGAAATTTCAGGACACAGCCTAATTCCTTTCAAATTTATAAGGAAGACATGTATCAAATTAGTGTGTGCTCCAGACCCCCAAACAAATTCTGGGGGGATTTCGTGCATGCTTTTTTCCAACAGATTGTTGCAGTTTTCATTAGAAAGTGGTGCAATGCCTTCCAGAGATGAAAGAACAGCTCTATTATTTCCTTTTCTCCACCGAGAGCTCTGCTTTCCAAAATGAACATTCTAAGTAAGCTGCAGCTGGGTTAACATTTGCTTTGGTGGATGAGCTGGTCAGTACATGATGGATGTAAGACCACCATGGGAAACTTAGAGAGCTGCAAAAAATACTACTGATTTTATCTTGAGCTGTGTCCTCCTAAATCATTACTGAAGCAATGTGATCAGTCTGTCTCAATGGCCGCTGTCCCAGTGATGTCTGAAGAGAAGGAGATTGAACAAAGACCTGAACCCCATGGCCTGATACTTGACCTAAAGAGTTACCTTTATAACAAGTTCCTGAAGCACAAGGAGGAACAAGTGAGGTCCTTGGAGGAACGGCAGGATAAAATTATACTAGATAGGGAGACAGTATCTCACTGAGGTAACTCAAATCCTAGAACCTGCAATGATAATCAGGTGATCCTGACTCCTGAGTAGATGGGAGAGGATAACCAAAGTATAATGCATGGCCTCCTACGTCCCTTGAGGACAGCAGTTTGTGGTAAATTCATGACAATCTTCTATTATGTATTCTCAGGTGGTGGGAATGATGGATGACTGAATCTGTGCTCTATAGTTGGTATTGTTAGCCTCCTCTTGTGATTTCACAGGAATGGCTCCTGCTTTTTTCCATGCTTCCCTCTCCCAATTGTGTTCTGGACTAACTGTCATTACAGTCTGTTGTTGCCTGGACCTGTCCTCTGCTTTTGTGAGAAAGTTACCTTCCTCTTTCATTATTGTTAATCCTGATGATCCAGCAGACCCTTTTGAGATTAAGGCTACAGCTTTAAGCATACTAAGAAGGAGAGAAGGTCCCATTGAATGCCGCGGGGCCTGCTTTTGAATCAAGATGTGTAAGATATGACTGTTAGGCTTTTTTGCCTTTGTACTCATGTGTTGAGATATTTTAATCCAATTTTTAAATTTTATAAAACTCTTAAAGTAGCTTTTTAGCCCAATCCCAATTGTACATCTTTTCCTCCAGACTAGTGGTGGTGGTGGTGGTAGTAGTAGTAGTAGTAGTAGTAGTAGTTACTATTTTCAGTGAGCTATATGGAAGCATTATGTGAGAGTAAGAGTGAAGTTGGAACAGTGAGAAAAGGAAGATTACTTGAAACTTTTAAAAAATCACCCTCCTGAGAGCCAATAGGGTGCTGTGGTTAAAATGCTGGAGTATAGTGGAAAGACCTGTATTGAAATTCCCACACAACCATGGAGATCTCTCAACCTACTCTACCTCACAGAGTATGATGTCTGTTGGGGAGGAGCCCATGTACACAAAGATGAGATAAAAACCTAATAAAATAAATAATTTTGGAGGACACACGTCATTGCTTCCAAAACCCTGAACTATTTGCAGTCTTCAAATGTCATTCTATGGCTGAAAGGGCCACAAAATTTGAAATTCCCAGGAATGCAAATTTGGCAGCAGATAACTGGATTCTACCTTGCAGGTTACATCGAAATAAAACAAATAGCCCTGCTAATAGAGTCGGAAGGGTCTTAATGGCAGAAATCTCAGCTGAGCAATTAAGGAGAGTGACTGCTTGTAAGCTGTGTGTCATGGGAAGAGGAAGATGCATTTCACCCGAACGATTGAAAATAATCACATTACGATTTAGCAATGGGACTGTTGTAATACTCTCAGCTTCGTACAAACTTCAAGAATCCCAGGATGCTTTCAAGAGCCTTGCAGCCAATGTGGGAAACCATATTGTCAGACCAGGCCCCCATTCCAATCCTTGATATTGTCTTGTGAAATAAAGGTCCCCCTCTTAGAGTGGGGGGGACAGCAAAATGTATTATTTTCTTAGACAAAAGATTAAGGTTTTGATTGGCTGCTTTATCAGAAGACTGGAGTACTTAGTTGCAGATGTCCTGGGAGGCCTTCTATAAAATTGCAGGTGTTCAGTTTTACCAAATAGTTGTTATTATATGGCTTGACTCTTGGCAGCTAGTAACGATGTTTCCTGAAATTGAAAAATGATTTTCTACCTTTAGCAGCGGTTTTATATTACTGGACTGTTGCACCAAAAAAGAAAACCGAAGCTCTGTCTCATCAACACACACTGGATTTTAGTTTTTGCTGGTTGTATATATTTCCCACTTTGGTATATCGTTGTTGAATTGATGTGGTTCATTGATGTGGTTACATCTGAACCTTTTGCTAAAGGTTTACTCTAAAAATCTCTGCTCTCGCACTTTATCCGAGTATTGTTCCGGCACTTCAGGGTAACTGATAACTGATTGTTTATGGCTGTGTTTATGAATAATTTAAATTGTATTTATATATGCATTTTTATGTAAGCTGCCCTGAGCCTGCCTCAGTGGGGAGGGCAGGGTATAAATTGAATGAATGAATGAATGAATGAATGAATGAATGAATGATTAAAACAACTCAAAATATGGCGCACTGAAGTAGCATCAAGAACTAGGTTGTCACCTACTCCCATTTCTAAAAGAGAACCACATCTGTGTCCTTCTTCCCAGCACTGGATTAAGCTATTTGGAGACAGTGATGTTAAACCATATTTCAGAGGGCAGTGCTGCTCAGACATCCATGCTGTAACAGACATCCATGCTGTAACATCTTTGAAGGTCATTCACACAAGTACATAGAGCTGTTTAAGAAGAACTATATGTACTGTTATTTGGTATGCAGTGAAGTGTTGCAGTGGTCTCAGCTCTGAGGAAGGAAGAATCCTTGTGTGAAAGGGATGAAAGTAGACTCAATCCTTTCTCAACACATAGGAGGTCCAGAACAAGCAGGGGAGGGGAGCACCTTTTCACCTTATGCGTAACTTAGGGAGTCAAGCAAGGTAAATTCATATTCACGTTGGAGTTCATTGTATGTTTAAAAGGAAGCTCTGAGAGGGGAAGCACAAGATTTTGCTTCTCTCCACACTTCCAGATAGAACCCAAAAGGGGGAGATGTGCATTTCCCCAAAGGACACATGTTCTTCTGATGCAGGGGAAGACTTGTGCATTTTGGACAAGACACCAAAACATGCATGAGTCAATTTGCTTTCTCTGTGACTGGTTCTGTAGTTCTTTCATTAACAAACTTGGTGATAATTTTAGATGTTGGTGTAAGTAAAGAACCAATATAAACCAAATTGTGTAATATTAATAGCTGGACAGCAAACAGTCTCCTTAAATAAAATCCCATTTGAAGATCATCTTCCTCAAATTGAAGAATCTCATTGGTGCTATGGATTTTGGAGAAAGGTGATCTTATATAACATTGCTTTTGGTAGGTTGCATCATCTTTTTCAATATAGGGACTAGAACAATTTTCTTTTGCTCTCTGCCTCTGTGTTCCATTTAGTGCTGGAAAGACATGTAACTATGAGCTTTTACATTCTGGGGGGGGGGATGACAATCGTCTTCTTTGCCTTTGGTGTATTGGAACGTTTAAAAATCTGATACCACCAAATCTACTTATGAATGCAGCACAGTCCATATTCCATTTTAAGTGTCAACATAGTGTCAATTAGGAGCTTATCCATCAGTCTCTTAAACCCCCCTCTCCCTTTGTATTAATCATCCAGTCTAATCAAGAGTTGTGGGGAACCTGAAAGTTTGCTCGCAATTATCTGATACTTTGTTCTAATTAAAAAATAGGCAAATATTATTTAATCTGATTAGTTTTGATATTTAAGTGGACGATTATGATAATATTATAATGATATTAATCTTTAAAGCCCTGTGCAGTCTGGGACCAATGTATCTACAGGACCGTCTCTCCCGATATGTCCCCCAAAGAGCCTTATGCTCATCAGACCAACATCTGCTGCTGATCCCTGGCCCAAAAGACGTCCACTTAGCCTTGACCAGAGACAGAGCCTTCTCAGCTCTGGCTCCAGCCTGGTGGAACACTCTCCCAAGTAAGATCAGGGCCCTGTGGGACTTGTCACAGTTTCTCAGGGCCTGTAAAATGGAGTTGTCCCACCAGGCCTTTGGTGGAGGTGGTGGATGTCCAATTACATCGGCCTCCCTTGCTCCACCCTGCTCCATCCTGTTTGCACTATGTCAGCCTGTGCTATTGGTGGTAGCTTCTGCCCACTTGCCCAGTATTCTGGCTTGTCCTGAGCACACATACAAGGAGTATCCTGGAGGCATCTGTTAATTGTTTGATAGCCATGTTGTTTAGCTGTATTATCTATTCTTGTATAGGTTTTTAATTGTAATTATGTTTTAACTGTTCTATATGATTCTGTTATAACCTGGCCTGAGACCTGTGTGTGGGGATAGGGTGGGCTACAAATGTAATAATAAATAAATAAATGAAGGTCCTCTACCTATATCCCACTCTCTGTGCCACCACCTGCAGAAATAGTCCCATCTCCTCCATTTGCTCCGTTTCCTTTTCTCTAAAGCAGGTCCCAGGATACCAAAATCAGCTTAATTACTACCATTTGTGCCACCAACCTTCACTCACCCCCCCCCCCAAAAAAAACATGCACAACTTCCAATATTTGGGTAACAGGTTTTTACACCCCACAGATACACGGTTAAATGTAAAAGGGAGAAGGAAATATCTTTTGTATTTAAAGGAGGGCCTAGGTTAATAGAATAACCTTGCTGCCTTTAGGGAACCAGTTTTTCTCCATGCACCCATAGCTGAAGATAAAATGGAGATGTCTATGTGTTCAAAGGAAGTAAGGCGTATTAACTATTTCCAGCTACTTTCACAGCTTACTGGCCCAAAATGTCCCCTGCAGGAAGCCACAAAGGTAGGAGACGTTTATATTCGGCAGTTCAAGACCTTGTCTGAGAGTGTGTGGTAGCCAAAGGGAGGAGGATTCAGCTTTGTCCGGCAACTTTCTCTTTCCCTTTTCTTTTTTTCTTTCTGGAGGAGTTTAGTGGGTCGAGATAATCCAGTGCAGTATTGCAAACAAGCTCTACTCTTTCTTTTTAAAAAAAATTTAGAAGGCGAGGAGAGTCTCTTCAAAAGCTGCTACACCGTCGCCATCTTGGAACTGCCCTCGAAGTTTAGCATGGAACCATTTCTTTGCCTGAGGCAGGGCCCAACCATACACAGTAATATTTCAATTATTATTGTCCCATCTGTGAAGGCAAAGCATAATTCTCTTGAGCCATTACTTACATCAGAGTTTATGTTAGAGGCTACAGGAAATACACTCTGCAGTCCAACCACTGACACATTCTCATTGCTAGATGGATTCCACCAGTTCTGTTAATCTTTCCCTTCTCTCCCCTTCAGTCAGTCAGTCAGTCAGTCAGTTTCTCTCTCCCTCTCCCCCTCCCTCCCTCCCAGTGCTGGCAGGGTGAGACCCACCCAGCGAACCCTGTGGAGTCCCTCCCTTGAGAGGCATGAAGAAGGCCCCACGGGACGACAATGGAAGCCGGCCGCAGCACCCGGCAGCATCGGCGGTGTGGCCCCAGGCTGAGAAGGCCACCACCGGCTCACTGCTGACCACACCCCAGACGCCCGAGGAGCGTCCTGGCCTATGAACGGGGGGGAAGATGGGGGAGGAGGGAGGCGGGGAAGATGGGCAGCGCTGGCAGGGGAGGGTGGGGAATAAAAAGAGGGGCTCTTGGAGAGGACCGGGGAGGAAGAACGTGAGAAGGAGACACTACGCATGACGGCTAGAGAGAGAGAGGGAGCTAGGGGCGAGTGATCTCCAGCTTACGGGACAGAGGAACCTGAGGGGTGCTGCTAACCCCGTTCCCTGCCATTCTGAGGTCCTATCGCGGCTCTCTTTTGTCACTCCACCCCGACTGCCAGCGGAACCCAGCCAGACGCCACAGGTACCGGTGGAAAACCACCACCCCCGGGCACCCAGGATAGGCTCGTTACACCCTCTCTCTCATTTCTTCATAGATAGTAGTATCCACTGAAAGATCCTCCTCTTATATTTACAAAAACAAACCAACAAAAGCAGCCCTGTTCCTCTAGGAGCTTGCTAAGTTGCTACAAAGACAAGCAGGACTGACTAAACCTGACAGCCTGAGAGGCTTCATGGTGCTACCTGGCAGTCTGAGGTGGGGCATTGTCCCCACTGGAAAATCCTGGAGCAGGCTTGAGCCCCTGAATCTTATGCCCGTGGTAAGAAGAACATAGAATAAACAGTGCAATAAATTATAACCCTGTTCCATTTGTAGAAATGCCCTCCTGTACAATTCAATTTTAGATATTCTGTGGAATGATAGTGGACGAGTGTTATTAATTTGCAGGATGCTTTCCCTTTTTCCCCTGCCTTTTCTTCATAACAACTCTGTGAGACAAGTATTTATTTTTTAACTTAATAAATGGGGAACTGAAGTTGAGAGGCACTGGGGACCCAGCACTGTATACTGAGAAACTGTGGCAGGAGTGTCATAAACTGTGGTATTCATGTCAACCAGGTCCAAACCGACAGTTTGCTGGACCATTTGGGCTCCTTCTGGAAGTCAAATACCACATTCAAGATGGTGAGATCCTTCCAACTAGATAGTCTTACTTTTTTCTCTGAGTTCCTGTTACAAACCACTTCAATATGAGAACGAAACAAAAGAACATCTTTTGCAGGCAATGGGAAGTTGTTTATTGCATTAAAGAATGCTGTTAATACATGCATAGATACAGACATCTATCCAGGACAGCTCACAAAATCAAATAGTAAAATGAAAAGAGTGCCATGGTGGGACCTAATTTTGGGATTTAAAAGGCTGAATCAAAGTAACTATGCAGATCATTAACACTAAATAGCATAGCATCTCCATGCTTTGCCCCCGGCGAAAAGAAGAACAATCTTTTTTGCAAACTTTCCAGGAACATGAAGGTACTAAGTGCTCCACAAACATCAGTATCAACTTTATCTGATGCTAACTCACTCTCTTTTTACAGACACAAGTTACACTTGATGGCACAGAAATGTTCATTGTGGAGGTTTCCTTTTATCTCCTTATCTGTGCATTTCTCACTCCCATTTGTAAAGAGCTCTTCAGGTTTACTCCATCACACAAATGTATCACTTTCAAAGACTTTGCTTTTCATGTCCATGTCAGTCTCAGAGATTAGAATGTGATATGAATCCTGCCTTGCATAGTTTCTTTAAACCTGAGCCAGTAGCACAGCACAGCATTGGAGAGGGCACTCTTTCATCTTGCAGAATCCAGCACTTTAAAGTTAAAGGCTTGTTGATGTAATCCTATTTCCAGTCTATACAGGTCACCTGTAATGCGTTGCTCTAAAGATAAAATGTACAAAACTAGTTTATGGTACAGACAGAGTTTTTTCTTAAGTGGGGAGGGTTTCACTGGCAAATTTCATGATATTTTAGTTGGTAGATTTCCCCCCCCCCCGAATGCCAGAAATTCCAGATTCTGCATGATACAGCATTTTCTGTGTTGCAAGGATCACAGATAATTTTCAAAAAACAAGAATTAGTAGATCAGTGCCATCCTTTTTTATATATAATTATATTTATTGGATTTTATAAGCCCATATTGTACACATAAACAACATCATCAGCAAGTTTACACATATCTCCACGCCTTGTACCACACTTATTTTTAAGCAACACAGCTTAATATAACCAACATACCTTCTATAACTAATTTTTATCCTTATTTCCAGTATTCAAATCCAGTCTGCATTGACTAAACCTTTATATTTCTGTAACCTTTTAAGGTTTATTAAATGTCTATTCAAAGCTTACCCTAAAGGTTCATATCCACATCTCTATCGAGTATGTAATATTCTAACTCTTATCCCAGCTTCCATATCTTGCCAATTCTGTGTGTTCAATATAGGGGTTTAAATTTGTAAACATTTTAATCTCTTTTTCCCTTTTTATCCTTTTAACTTTTTTCTTCAGTTTGAGGCTGTAAAGTTTTTTAATGATTGATTTAAAGCCTTTAATTTCTTCTTTTAAACATCCCTTTTCCCCTAGACATCCTCAATATCATCCATTTATAGTTTTTTATGCCCACACTTATCTTCTATCTATAATTAAACATATCATGTACCTTACAATAAGTAACAATAAACCTGCATACAGCTCAACCCCATCTTCTAACCCGAGTCAAAATCAATTTCTATTCAATTTCTAATCAGATAATTATACATTCATACTTCCCCCCAATCATTTACCAATTCATTGTTCTTAAATATAATTAATTTCATTCTTTTTTAAACCTATTTGATCTATTAAAACCCTCATATTATTTTTTAACTAATTCAATCAATACCAAATCACTAATACCTTTTATAATCATTTTGGGTTATATCACTCTTCTCATCATCTTACAAGTTACTTTTCTCATAAACCAATATACTTACACAATTACTTATTCACCCTTATTAAGTCCCCTTTATCTTAAAACACCCCATGTAATCACCTCTTACTGTCCCCAGAAATTCAAATACAGATACACAAATTCATAAGTAGATAGATTTAAGTACAAACACCAATACTTCAATTCATAAGCCAGTAAATTTCAAATCAGTCTTCCAGTTTATATCTAGAGAGGAGGGAGGCACAACGTTCTCTTTTTCATATCGTTTCATCTTTCTCCTGAGCATTTGCAGTTTACTTTTTTGTCTCAACATATCAACATGCCTTCGTTCCTTAAACACTCCTTGACCTCCATAACTCTTTCTTCTGTCTTTCACTCCTTCCACAGTCCAGGGTCTGTTAGTACTTTTAAACTTCCATGGCCATCGCTTTTTTCTTTTGATCTTTTTATTTTTTTCTCGATCAGTCTTTAAACATTGACTATTTTCTTTTAAGGGTCCCAATTTAAGTCCAAGCAGCTTTCCTTTAGGTTCTACTTCATCCCTTAACAACTCCACACCATCATCCAGATTCTCTTCCTTAACACAGTCCTTATTTTCTTTCAGTTCCACCTCAAGAATCTCCTGCACAGTGATTAGCCCCTGCTTTTCCTTTCCCTCTGTTTCCACTTGTAGACCGTACTCCTTCCTTATTTCCATACAAGCTTCTTGACATCCTCTCTTATCGCCTCTCTTATCGCTCTCATGAATTGCTCCGTAGCTGTCCCCACCTTCCAGCTCTTCAACCCATTCCTTTTCATCACTTTCAGTTCGCTCCATCTCCTTCAAACTCCAGACCCCGCACACAAAGCTATCTTTTCAAAGTATTTTTGTCCCCAAGTCTCTCATAACTTCACCAAAACCAGCACAAAACACAGCACCAGCGTTCACCTTTCTTTCCCCCACCAAAGTATCAATTTACAGTTCAGTCCTGTTTACTTTCCTGGCCGCTTTACTCCACCTGTTTTGGACGCCGATGTTTGGGGGTATTTTACCATTTTTCAGATACTTAAGCTCCTTTCCTCATTTCCACTTCCATGTTTCAATCAAAGCTTCTTTCATTTCTTCATGTTGCTACCATTCTCATTCGTTTTCATTAAGTACAAAGTTAAAAAAACGGGTGGCTGCGACTATGCAAAAACATGGCGGCCATGTTTTGCTCCGTCGAACGCTCCCGCTTCGGGGCGGTTTCTGAACACCCCCCCGCATTGCCGATTGCGGGGGGGCCCTCCAAAAAAGCCCCCTGCTCCAGCTTGCCACACCAGGCCCGTTGGTCGGGCAATCTCGGCACCCAGGATCCCCGAAGAGAGACGAACGAGGTCGAGCGGCTCAGCACTTGCCGAGACCCGCCCGTCGTCGTGCCATACTGGAACCGGAAAAAAACTAGACCAGTGCCATCCTAAGCAGAGTTATACCCTTCTAAGCCCATTTACTTCAATTGACCTAAAAGGATACAAAATCTGTTTAAGACTGGACTGCATGAAACCTACAAGTTTAGGCTTATTCTGTCTTGTCTTCAGTGTATTAATTTACTTCTCTTAATGAATAATGTAGGACAGTCATTTAACAAAGTAAAAAATTCCCCACAGTGTTTGATAAAGTAAAAGATGCTGTGACATGTAATGGCTCTTCTAACTTATATAGCTGATTACCTTATTTCACCTGTTTGTAAACTACTTGGACCAGGAAAGCCGATCAAGCCTTTGGACTTTTCATGAGCCACTAAGCACCTTGAACTGAAAACACTATAGAGTAGCTGGACAAAACAGCATTGAGGCCTTTCTGAGCAGTTCAGTGTCAGTCAATATGGTCCTGAAAACTATGTGGATCACCAATCAGTTTATGAATAACTGGCTCAAGTACCTGCTAGGATACCAGTTGCCAAAATTATGTGAAAATGGATGTTACTTCCAAGGCACCTAGGAAACAGATAAGAAATCTTTGTGAACAACTGCGTGGTGCAAAATTATCCATGCCCTTAAAAGGCTTCATTCTGGTCCAGTCATATGTCTCAAGCCTGTCCTCAGCAGAATTGGATCCTGACATAATAGAAAATCAAAGTCATGGCTACTGGCCATTTGGAATCACCTCTGGTATGAGGTTTCAGACTAACAATGACTATATTCTATGTGGATTTAGATAGCAGTTGCAGTTATTACTGTCTTCATATTTAATTCTGGTTGGTCTTATAAGGTGTTTAGGTATGATCTGTCCAAATGAAAAACACAATTATTGTCAGCTTTATTTGGAAATTGAAAGAAAAAAAACCAAGTCCCTGCTTTCATACCCCTGATCCTTACAATTCCACCTAACTGTAATTACACTGAGCTGCTTACAAAAATTAGTTTCAAAGTCCATTTCTAGGAACAATAGGAATACTCAATATTAGCAAAGGAAGTATTTTAAATTTAAATTTACTTTTGATTGCAATACCTGTTTTGCCTCAAGTCCAGCAATGAGTGTGTTGATGATTTGCTTGCAATCTAGAATAAACAGCATTTCAAATAGCTTTGCATCTGTGCAGTGGTAGCTTTCAAGGTGGAAGCTGGCTGGTTTCTGTTGGTATGTGCTCACAATTTAGAGTTTTGCTTGGATTATATCTGCTTCTGGATCATCATGGGAAAGTCAAGGATTCTTTAAAATTAACTCTGCTTCGATGTCTGTCCTACCTCTGCACCTGTGCAATTGGTGGCATTTCTCAGCCAGTAGCATTCATCATATTGGCACATGCTCAGAACTGGTTCGAACAACAGTTCCCAGGCAGCAGTGTGAGAATGCATGAAGTATTTTTATTCTAATTAATATAAAAATACACATTTATGTTTGGGAGTTGGTCAGGTAGACAAAATGGGCAAAGAAGAAACAGTAGAGAGCCAAGCCAGTCAGCTTCACCCATCTCCCATTCCAGCAGGTTCAAGACAGTCTCCTTCAAAGTGCATCTTTCAAAAGTTAATATTTGTTTTCTGTCAGGTATGTTGGGTGAACAGACAGGTGAGGGGTGGGTAGTTTTGGCAAAGCATTTGCAATCCAAACTTGTGTTCCCATGAATGAACAAGTCAGCCAGGCATAATGGGCTGGAATAGGAGGACAAGCCATGCAGCAAAATGGGCTAGAATAGAAAGACAAGCTGTGTAGCTCCCACTCCCCAGCAGCATCCAAAGACCTTTTTAATTTTACAAATAAAGGATATGGAATACAGTGTGAGAATATGTGCATGTGAGGCATTTGCAATTCAAAATTTGGGGGTATAACAAAGTTTTTTGAGTGTTTAAAGATTGCAATTTATTGTCAAGCAGGGATGTGCACCATGGGGGAAAATTGACATTTTTTGGATCCAGATATGAGGGAACTGGGAAATATTGGTATATCCAGTTATGCGTGTCCCAAATACCAGTTTGATATTCGGATCCTTCCCCCCCCCCGGGTTTCCAAAATTATTCCGATATTATTTGGAGGGGCTGTTTTTAAGCTAATAGCACCAAATTTGCAGTGGAGCTACTTGTGCCTGTCTACTAAATAACCCCAAGTTTCAAGTGAATTGGATCAAGAGGTCCAATTCCATGCCCTCTGAATAAGGTGCCCATAGCCATCTTCCATTATTTTTTATAAGAGGATAAAGTTAAAGGTTTCTCCAGGGCAAACGGTAACCAAATGATCATACCAAATACTTGAGACCATGCTAAGCAAGCCTCCCAAAGAAAACAGAACCAACAAGCCCAAAGAACCAATGCACAACCAGGGAATCCCAGCACAAGCACGGGGCAGTGTGGCAAGCCTAACACAAGAAATGTCAAATCAGAGAATGTCAAACCTGAGAATCTTCCAAGTGAAACTATTTTTACAAGGAATGCTGTTGTAAACCCAACAAATGGTCAAATTGGAGATCTAATCTAGTAATGAACCAGAGAATCCACACCAGTGATGAACTTGAGAATCCAATGCGAACAGACTTGAGCAAAGAAAACAATGTTGCAACTTGTTAGACCCACAGAACTATTTCAGAGCACAAAATCTAAGCCAGATCAGCCTGGCAAGCTGATACCAAGCCCTGGAAAGAAGACACTGACAGAGATACACAGCAAAATTCAAGGGAGAAAAAAACCCACCAGTCCTGGGAGCCCTAAAATGCTGGTTCCTGGTCTTCCCAGTTACTCCTGAATATTTCCAGGATTTTTTGGGACCCATTTCCTGGGATCTCAGAAAATCTCAGATACCATCTGGAGACCTGAATATATCCAAATAATACCGATAAGGTGTTTTTTGGACATGTATTCATCCTGGAAATATACAAATGCACATCCTTAATGTCAAGCTGTGATTTGAACAGGTCAGTTCTTTCCCTGCTGCTGAGTGAACTCCCATGATGACAATTTGACAGATGTCCCACTGCCTTCTTCTTCTGTGCATGGTTACAGGAGCACACTGGGCACATTTTTAGATGTCAGGTTCAGTTTCTGTGGGGCAACAGCTATGTCTAAAAGGCCAGACAGCTTCCATGTATATTCTTCAGAATAATCTTCAGTTACAACAGGTTTCTCAGTAATCAGGTAGGAGTTCCCTGACAGACAGTTCGATTTGGAAATAATTCCTTCATTTTGGAATGACTGCAAATGAGTAGGGTGGAATCTCTCTGAAATCTTCAGTGAATAGGACCAGTTTGGACTTGTGTGTTGTATCAGCTGCTGTGGCAGGATTATTTGTATATTTTTTTTCCAGATGGCATTTGTACTCCAAGCTACACCTGCTTTGCAGGGGAGGTCTTCTGTGTGTACGCGTGTGTGCAGGCGCACGCACATGTGCATCTGTGTCCCATTCTTCCTTAAATAAATACATAATCTATAGAAATTTGGCTCCATATGAAAGTTGAGTTCTTAATGCTTGTGCTGTGTATGTGTTTTTCTTTTCTTTGTCATTAAGATAGGGCATCTGCTTTGAGAATACCCTTTCATTTGATAAGATTCATTGGCTCCTTCTTTTATTCCTTTGTCTGAAGTTCTAATCCTCCATCAGTCATAATTAGTTGCTGTGGAAATACTCCCACAAACATAAACAGTTGGCATATAAGTACTAAATGATCTCCAAAGAAACAAAGATTGTTTTCAAGTAAGTGAACTAAAGCACCTGATGACAAGAATAATACTTTCGACAGTGCCTTTTCATCTTTCAAAATGTGGTATCACAAATATTAATAAAAACATAGCACTCCTTTGAAAAGTATCACTGTAATAATAACTTGTTTATTTTCCAGCAGAATCCAGATCAAATGTGCTCAGTTTACCTCTTGAGATTAAAAAAAACAAAAAAAAACTTCATAGCAATTTAGTCTGAGCTTGTAGAGTTAAGGCAGGTTATTCCTTTCAGTCTTACCTCAGAGTTCTGCAAATCATGTTGTGCCTGTGCTTAAACATATGCAAAGCAAATGTTTCTTCAATGTGCACATCATTGTTATGGGAAGGTATGTTTCCACTTACGTTGCTTTGATTACTGAACAGCTTTTACGCCCCACATTATTTCATTGATCCAGCATCTGAGTTAACCTGTTACTTTTGGTAGAGTACTCAGTCCAGAATGGCACTTTGTTAATGACAAGGCAGGCAAGAATCTACTATGATGCAACAGTGCAATCCTGAGCAGAGTTACAGTCCTCTAAACCCACTGAGTTCAGTGTACTTACAAGGGTGCAGCTGTGGTGAGAACTGCATTGCATCTTTCTATAACGCTAATGTGCACACTGATAGCAAGGACAAGTTTTCCAGGAAACCAGTGCTGCATCCACACATCATTGGATATTGCACCATCCTTGCACTATAGTGGTCATTCCCCTTCCAGATTGTCTAGTTCACTCTTGTGAATTATCATCGTAGTGCAACAATAGCACAAGACCAAAAGAGATGTGGGTGCAGCCCTGTTGCCCGTCTCTTTCCAAACCCAGAGATCAGCCCTCACAAAGCTCAGATTCTTCAACTGGAAAATTGTATGAAGAGATTTTGTATGTGCAGCTACTAGTTATTTTTGTTTATGAAACTTAGAATGGGCTTTCTGGCAGCAGTTGGCTTGGCGAAAGGGAAAGGAACATATAACACGCTGGGAAAAACCACTGTTTAGCAGAAGGGACACAGGCACTGCCTTCTGTGTGGGAATTTGGTAATGTGCAAAGTGGCCTCAATTAAAACCAGACAATGGCTTTGAATTGGATCTCTTCTTTCTTACAGAGTGATTCATGGTCCTCCAGTGTTGGTGTGGTTCCATAGGAATTGTTTTTGTAGAATCGGTATAGTGCCAGTCTTACAGAATTGTCTGTATAGATTCAGTATCCTATAGAGATGAATATGCCCTACAATTTAGTGGCACTGGCTTAGCTTGTTTAAGGACTAGATTCAGTATCCTATAGAGATGAATATGGGTAGAGTTGTCTCCAGTTGATTCTGATTGATCAGATTATTTTTGAAATATCAGCACCACTCTAACCATACTCACTAGGAAGCAAGTCCCCTACAATTTAGTGGCACTAGCTTAGCTTGTTTAAGGATCAGGGTCCCAGTTTTTCAGGCATAGATTGTTAGAAGGCATATATTGTGTTAGATGTATTATTTTATCTAGCAATGACAAACTCTATAGGAGCATGTGTGTGGCAGTATTTGCCATCTGAAGCAGAATTACATCCTTCCAAGCTCATTAACTCAGATGTCAATTTATTCCTCTGTAGTATTGTACGGTCTCTGAATTACCCTGTTGCATCTACTTATCATGCCTCATGCTATATTTCCCATAACTAGATTTTATGTTTATCCTATTCTGTCTGTCTGTCAACAGTTGGGAGTGGTTCTCACCCATGCTGAATGGATTGATTGCTGTTGAATTGGTTCTTGTTTTACACTGGCCTCTCTTCATAACTCACTCCCTTTTCTGTTGCTTATTTCGTATGCTGTTCCATTGCTTGTCCAACAGAGCTTGCACATCATACTTGCCCTTATGCTGTGCCCTTAGTTCCTCTCTTTATTAGATCCATACACAGAAGAAAAGAATGATTCAAGCATCCTTCACCCCGTGTTTTATACAAGTAGGACATTTTCCCAAGCATCCTCCAAAAGGTGCGCTCCAAAAAGGGGGGGGTGAACAGAGAAGCGAAGGAGAGATGACATTTTAAAATGCCTTCTGGAGAAGCAGATGTTACAAAGCCATCAGGGTGAAACAATGCATTGTAATTATCAAAAGGAAAAGGGTTGTTTGTCCACATTTTAAAAAACTCATGGGATATTTTTAGGCACTTAGTTGTGGTCTTTCTGTGCGCGAAGAACACAGCAAACGCCCTTATAGAATTGATACTTAAATGACACGCACGACATGGGAACTGCTTGATGTGGTTGAGCATTTGCTCTCGTTACACTCTGTTCTGACTATAAACATTCCAGCTGTGTGAATAATATAAAAACTATGCACAAGCTTTTTGCCATTTCTAATGTATCCTCCTGCTTAATTTCTAACTTCTATAAACTTGTCATGGATTCTTCTTGATATAAAAATGAAAAATGTACTACTGTACAGTACAGTTCCAATGGCAGATGTGAGCAGCTGATGATTTCATACAACATCCTGGCCTTAAAAAAAATTAACAGACGCCTTAATGGTTTTGTTAAAATTTATGCAAACAGAATCGTTCATCAGATTTTCATTAATGTGAAAATCATGCGCGCACATTGTTGCTGCAAGTGTGGTTTCAGAAACCATTTGATATGTACAGTGCCATCCTAAACAGATGAATTAAGCAGGATTCGAATAATACTTCAACGACTTAACAAAATTTATTTCAGCATCACTTCATCAGATGAATAACAGTTAGGGATGGACACAAACTGCCTCACAAACTAAAGTTTGTGATTAATTTTGGCCAGTTCGTGGTTCACAAAATGGAAGTTCATGGGAGGTCAACCAGCACAAACTTCTAAATGTTTAGAAAACCTCAAAGCAACTGGGGGGACAGAATTTGGAGGGGATGTAGAGGAGCATTTGGGGGAGGTCCCTTGCAATATTGAGGTCTTTAGCTTGCACAGGATCCATTATATACACTCCTGAACCTACACCCATCAAAATGATCCCCTGTCAGTGACTGGTGGTCATTTTGACAGGTGCAGGTTCATGTCTGTATAGAACAGATCCTGTGCAAGCTACAGGCACCAAACTTGCAAGGGATCTCAGGCTGACTCTCCTCTACCTGCCCTGGTGAGGATTGGATTTACAGGGTCCGTGTTATACCCCCCCCCCACAAACAAGGTAGCCCCAGGAAAGTGCTTTCTGGGGAAATGACAAGTGGTTTGAAGTCTTAATCTTTGGAAGGGGAGGGGGAGCATATATTGAATATTATTGCTTTTAATATATAGTTTGTTCGTGATAATTTCAGTATTTATTGGGAATGGCACAAATGGCAGGATGGGGGGTGTCTAGAAGATTACTATGGGGTATAAAATAATTGATGGGTGGGCATTTTTATTTATTTAATTCGTACCCCACCCACCCACCCCCACCAAAAAGGCTCAACTGCTTTACACGTGACACCCAGGGAAGATTCCGTTTCTCTGGTCCTGTGCAAGCGTGCCTGTAAAGCAGGTTCCACAACAGAGAGAAAGCAACGTTCTGGACATCTGTTCAGAGATGCTAGTGAAGTGGCTAGTGACAAGGAAATGGCACTTCTATAAGAACTGAAAAAGGAAGGAGACCTCAAATGATAACACAAAGTGATGTGCTGACACATTTTGAGATTTCTTTTCTTTGTCAAGGGTGACATTTATTGTAAAATTACAGGCATCTTAAGCCAAATGTTCTGTGTTTCAAATGGGCTACTTGAGAATCTAGAGGAAAAATAGGGGCTGTAAATTCAGTTCCACTGTACTCTACTAAGCAGGGCATACAGGGCATATAAGACCATAAGAAGAGGGAGTCACAAGAATCTCACATTGTAGAGCACGTAGGTTCCAAATCCACTCAAGTGTACTAGTCATCAGTTTTGACTTTAGATTCCAGACTAGGAGGGGGAAAGAAGAGTGGAGGGGCCTCAGTGGTGTTCAGTTGTCGAAATGCCTAGTGAAATGTTGCTCGCAGCTATATAGCCTGTGTGAAATTCTGACACTTGTTTGGTAATTTTTTGCTGTTATGCGTGCATCCCAGCTGTCCTTGAGGTATTTCTGCCTCTGTGTGTGTGTTCTCACTCTCGTTAGACCCCCCTCCAGACCTTTCTACTTGCTTAGCAATTCTTCCCTGTTGTGTAACTAACAAACACCCCCCAGCACAACTGTGGAGCTGGAAATCCTATTTATGTGCAGATCACACTCCCGTTAACATCCTGATAACAATACACATTTCAGGATGGGGTAGGTTTGAGGGGAAGAGGAGTGGTGAATTCCCATAGACAACAAACTATATGAGTTCCCCCCCCCCAGTATGGCTGATTCCCTCTTCTGTACATTACTCTCATCCAGGATTTTCTTGGCTTCCCCACCCTTCTCTTTCCAGTTAGCTTTTATTTCACACATCATTATGTGAAGCGCTGCTTACAAGAGATATGCTGCCCTTGTCATAGCAGAACTGTTCTGCGTGCACCTGCAGTTTGAAGGTCGGAGTTGTGGGAATATTTTGGAAAAGGTTGGAGTCGTTCACGTTTGTGTATGTGTGTGTGATTGCACCTGCCACCATTTTATTTACTTATTTCTCTTGGAACACACACAAGCACACATATCCTGAAGGTGTATTCCTGGCTTTAGGAAACAGATCTAGCGTCAGGCCACAAGGTTTTTAAAAAGAGATGACAAAAGAACTTGTAATTTATCTGGTGCAAATACTGTGATGCTTGAGGAGAAACGAAAGAATAAGGCATTCATTTATTGGAATGGGAATGTTATGTCAGCATGCAGATATTGTCCAGAGCCAGGGGTGGTCCCATGGGTGTTGTACTGGATATGGACCCAAGAGGTCTGATTTTCAGATTCCAACGGAGCTCTGTCTGTCAAATGGAAATAATAATGTCTCTTGTTGGTGTTATGAATGTGAATTGGATAAGAGTAGAATGCATGTTGTACATTAAAAATATGAGACTTAAAGCAGAGTATAGTTAGGTTTATATAGCAGTTCTGATATGAAGATGTTTGTCTTGAGCTCAGCAGTTCCTTGCCCCTGCTGACCCAGGTGAGGTAGTTGGCAACTAGAGCCAGAGGGCTGGATCCAAAGTCTGGTTTATGTTAATGGAAGGGTTTTGATGTAAATGCAGCCTACTGAACTCCCCGACATGGCCCATCCCCCAGAATCAACATCTTGGAAAGGTCAGTGGGCTGTGGCTGAAGCGGGAGAGGCAGATAAGTTCCCTTCTGTGGATGGAAGTGCCTTCTGCTAACCAAAAATTTAATCTGGATCCAACCCAAAGCCTTTTGTTTATTTACTTAAAACATGTCTATCCCACCTTATCTCCCCAGTTTCAAGGTGGTTAACCTATCAGCACTGGTTTGAGAGAGCACAAATTATTATAACAGTCCAATTAACGAAGTTAAAGCAAACATTAAAATACACAAATTACAAATTCTAGAAGAGTCAACATTTAACGCATACAGCATTAGCAATCATTCGGACGGCGAACAAGCACAGACAAATCTGATGGAATAATTTTCCCTCTGCCAAATGTTCTCTGGAATAATACCTTTTTACATGCCTGTCTAAATGCAGTCAGTGAAGAGGCTATCCTCACCTACACTGGTAGGCCATCCCAAAGGACCATGACAAAAGCCCATGATCTCAGCTAAGCTGCGGCCCCCAAAAGAAGATGCTGACAAATGTAACTTGCACGGAACAATAAACCAGGAGATGTAGTTCTATGAGCATGAGGGCCGTAGGCCATAAAGGGCAGGTTAATGCTAATAACTAGCACTTTGAATTGGGCCTAGCAGTTCCTAGCAGCAGCACTGACTCATTTATCTATTAACAAGGCTGGGTAGGGTTGCCAAGTCTATCTTCGCCGGGAGCAGGGGGCTCCCGGCCAGTGTCTTGTGCGCGCGCAAAGCACGCGCATCACCCGGAAGTGACGGGAGGATGCCAAGCGCGCTGGGGGCGGGGCCATGGCCATACAAGGGGAAACCATAGAGTTTTCCCTTGTATGGCCGTGGCCCTGCCCCCAGCATGCCCGGCGTGCCTACGTCACTTCCGGGTGATGCGCACGTCGGGGTGGAGTTCCCCCGGGGCCCGATCCGGCAGCACCGGGGAACGGGCCTCTGGGGCACGGGTTTCCCCGCCCCCTGGGGGGACTTGGGATCCCTAAGGCTGGGGCCTGACACACACTTACCACAGTCAACTACAGAAAGCTGAACCGTGGCTAGGCCTGACAGATGAACACCAGCCAAGCATTCTGCCTTCCCAGCATCCCCTCCACTAGTGGCATCCTGTCTTTGAAATGGCCTTTCCTTAGAGCTTTCACTGATGCCTACTCTGTTGTATCTCTCCATTTAGGGGAGGTTGTTTCAATATCTTTATGAATTTTAAGGTCTGCATTCCACCTGTTTCCTGATGACTTTTGGTATACTTTTGCGTTGATTGGCTTGGCTGCTTTAATTATAATTGTGTTATTATTTGATGTCATCAGCCATCTGGAGCGGTTTTGGGAGGGAGGGCATGCAACTATTCTAAATAAATATTCCAGGACAAATGCTTCATATGCATTGTATCTTGTACGATCCATCAGCATCCATGAAGAGGGGAAGCTGAACGGCTCACCTGAAACTGTTTTAATGAGTTTGGGGCTGAAATGGAACCATGGATGTGGTTATGGTTCATAGGGCTCGTGCTCACAATGCTGCACTAGCAGTCAGTCATAACATTTCTCTTTTAGACATGGCTCACTTTGTTTATTGAAAGGTGTGGTCGAAATGCAAAGTTATCCTTGTAGATACCAGTGGTTTTCGTAGGGCTGCATTTCCCCCCCTCCTTAAAACAAAAGCCTTGTTATTTTACACAGTCAGAGCAGATGGAGTCAACTACCTACAGCTGATGCCCAGCTGAAGAACTCCATTTGAAATGCATAAGATCTTAGCTTTGAATAAATCCATTGAGTTCTGGTGGGATTGTGGCTCTTTGGTAACTCCTCACTGTTGCAAGGATAGGTTTCTGTTTGTTTTGTTCTTGCTTGCTTTTTGCTGTTGTTGTTGTTGTTGTTAGTTTATCAAAGTTTCTTTCTTTCTTTTTGTTAATTCACCATTAATCCATCACTTTAAATGAGCTCAGCACAGTGCACAGTGTGCCAGACCTATGACATGATCTGCTTCCAACATTAGCCATGCAATGTATCATACATTCTAAAAGAAATGGGCTGCAGTAATTTTTTACAGAGTTTGCTTCTCCGGTCATAATTGGCCCTTATTTTTGCAAGACATTTTTAGTGTCAGTGCAGAAAGCAAATAGCAGCAGTACAGCTCACACTACAAAAGTGAGCAGTGTGTTTCCACAGCATCGATCCTGTGATGAAAGCTCTCCCTCTGAAATAGTCACTCTTGGTAAGTAATGCATTCTTTTAAGACCCAAATGGCCTTTTGTTCTTCGACAGGTAATTACAAACTCTGGCGTGGGGAGGGGAAGAGTGAGGAGAATCCCACAACATAGTAACTGTCATTAAGCTTCTTTAATCTCCAATGGGTGTGTGTACATCAGAACAGTATAACATGGATGTTTAACACAGCCAGAGGTTCCAGAAAGTCATCTCCAAGTATTTCCCCCTTGAAAATTAATCTTTGGGCCATAGAGACTCACTAAGCTCTGACAGTGGAAATCAGGTGGGTTTCTACTATGCAAGTCGTGTATCTTTATAGATGTCAGTAACTGCTATTACAGGCCACTTGACAAGTGTCAGCCCCTCATGAGTCATGTGCATTAAAAAAAAACACCACCCGAATACCAGCATTCTGCTTAAAATGTTCACGTTTATTATGTGACATATGACTGCAAAAGAACACCTGTGAGGTTTTTATCCCTTCGATTTGTAAGTTATATTTCACCCACAAATCTCTTTACAGACAGCTATGTAACTCATGTGTTTTTTATATCCCGCATGCTTTTAATGCACAGGATCACAAAACACTTCAGCCCTAAGCTAAAGAAAATAGGATGACTTTAAGGTGAGATGGAAAGGGAGGAAGTGACTCAGTGGTTCAGGGGAGCATTCCAGATGGACGGAACAACGCCTGAGTCTGAGAGTGACACCCCAACCGTGAAAGGCCAGAGGGAGAAGGTAGACATGAGGCCAAGAGTGGAGAGGCAGGAGGAGGGGAGATTTAGGTGAGCAGGAGGTCATGGAGGTAGGGTGGGATGAGCCTGGGGGATTTGGGGGGAAAGGAATGGATTTCCGACCTGAATTCAGATCAGATAGGAAGGTGTGGGTGGTTCATTTCCCCACCCCTGATCTCTGTGGCAAGATTTTTTTGGCTACAACCACCTTTAAAAAACAAACAAAAAAAAGATTGATTATGAATTCTTTCCACATGCCAAGTTTTGTGTAATGTTATTAGCTGATTGCCACTCATTGCTGGTAATTTCCAAGGGAGAGCAAATAGACTCATGATTCATACAGGCTTGCTTTTTCATTCATCTCTATGAAGGGGGGGGGGGGTTGCTAGTTCTGGTCTTTTGTGGCTTCGCATCCTACATGAACTCTTTTGTCCCTTCACGCCCCCCTCCAAATGTTAGCTCTTTTGTGTAAAACACAGGCATGGCTTTTGGGAACTGAGAAGTTGTTAACAACTCAAGCTGAAAGGAGGAAAAAAAACTACAGCAGAAATCTGGAACACATATGAGAAGAATAAAAGTAGCAGTGTGTCGAGGTTGGAGAGGTGCTGGCCGGTTCCAAGAGAATATAGGGTGTGTGTGAAGTGGGGAGAGGAGATTCACTCACCTCTGCTGCCTTTTGCGTGCCTGCAGGAAGAAGGATGAGGTGACCTCTGTTTCCATACATCCAGGCCCTCTGCTCTTTCTCTTTCCTATTCCGCTTGTATGGCATTCTGGTTCACAGGAAAGGAATGGGGGGGGGGGGGCGGAATGCACTAAATCACAGCAAGTGCCCAGGTTTTGGCAAATGTCATCATTCATGTGCAAATAACTGACAATCCCAGGCAGATGTTGGAAATGCTGAAAAATATTTATCTGCTCTTCAGAGAAATACCTGCAACTGAATTTGGATTGCGTTTAACATCAGAGGTGCATCTCTGCTCATTAGATCTGTGTGGTGTTATCTGCATTCATGTGTCAGTGGTGACATTAATCACACTTTGGATATTGGCTTAACATAATATGGCCTGCTTTGAATATCAGCCTGGATAGCAAAGTAAGGCTTTCCTTGCGGCTGTAGTTGTTTGAGCAGAGGTCAAGCCATAGTTTCCTAGTATTGGAACATAACCATAGGAAGTCATGCTATTTTAACCTTGGCCAAAAGTAACAAGAAACTGATTACAGCTGTCCTGAATATCACAATGCAAACCAATTTAACAAACTCCAAGGAGGTTGCTAAATTAGTACATGGAGGTCTTAATATTGGAATTTTCCTGTTGGCTTCAAAACATACATGATGTACTCCAAATGAAACTTTCTGGAATGGAAGTATAGTATAATTTGAGATCTGTGACTATCACTTCCATCCTAAGCAGGTCTACTCAGAATCCTATTCAGGTGTATTCAGTGGGGCTTGCTCCCAGGAAAAGATTCTTAGGATAGACCATATGATGCAGCTTTAGAACTCTGGAGAAGTGGTACAGCTCACAGGTTCATCATTCTGTTTTGTAATTTTATCAGTGTTGTTGTTGTAATCATTTCACAGATGGAAGGCCTGGATTAAATTTGCCAGGCATGGCAACTGGTGGGAGATGGAGGAGGCAGAAACTTACAAGTAGATAGGAGGGTAATCAGCATCCCTGGTGCAGTGGCATCAATTCATTTAATCATAGGATTTAATAATGGAGTTGTGGGCAAGGGCTAGAGCATCACCTAATATGATGATGTCATATGAGAGCCAGTTTGGTGCAGTGGTTAGGAGAGTAGACTCTAATCTGGGAGAACTGAGTTTGACACCCCTCTCCTCCACATGCAGCCGCTGGTGTACCCTTGGGTCAGTCACAGCTTCTCTCAGAGCTGTTCTCTCAAGAGCAGTTCTTGAAAGAGCTCTCTCAGCCCCCCACCTACCTCACAGGGTGTCTGTTGTGGGGAGGGGAAGGGAAAGGATATTGTAAGCCACTCTGAGACTCCTTCGGGTAGTGAAGGGCGGGGTATAAATCCATTCTCCCCTGAGGCGGAGGCCATATTGTGGGTGATTCCCATCCATCATTGGGGGAGGCAGGAACAATTCAAACTTCCTGTTTCCTGTGGTGGGAGTCACCCCAGGCTCAGTTCGTTTCCTACCTCAGTAGGGAGAGCAGCTTGTTAGGTTAGCCTACCAATCTTTATCAGTTTTCTTCTTTTCTTACTCTTGCTTACTTCACTGCTAAACTTATCCTATCTTACTTTTCTTACTCTTTCTTACTTCACTGCTAAACTTATCCTATCTTAATCCCCCCCTCCCTTACTTCCCCTCTACAATTGGGGACTTCTATCTGCATCACCTCCCCATAGGCTGCATAAGACGAGTGTGCTTCCTTAAAATGGATCCCATGCAAACCGAGGATGGCTTTTTAGCCATACCAGAGCCCATTCTGGCTCGACGGGAACCCAAGGATGCTGCGTCCCGAAAGCGGAGCACCGCAGAGGCGCCAGAAGAGCACGGAGAGCCCCTCGTGGAAAAGCGCACCAAAACAAAGAAGCGTGGTGGCCATTTTGAAGCGATCCGGCCGGCATGCTTCAAAAATTGAGGAGGGCCAGCAGTGTGTACCCCCGCATCTTAAGCCCACTGAAATGCAAGGGCATTGTACAGGCTCCCACGTTGCTATGAGCCACTCAGACGAGGACGCCAAAGAAGGAGACGACGAAGAAGATGAGGGTGAAGTATGCCGTTACGGTTCCCCCTCCCTGTCTCCAGATGTAATGGCCTTTTTACAGAGTGCCATCAGGGAAGAGATGGCACGTTCCAAGGAAGGGGGGGAAGGGTTCCTTCCACAGATCTCCCCCCAACCATCCGGCCCTTGGAAGACATAAGGTCAGGGGATCATGGCCTACCAAGGCAGCTCAAAAGGGTTTCCCTACTCAGAAGGAGCTATACAATCCTCCTGAAGAGGACTGTATGTCCCTCAACTCTAGTGAGGAGGAGGAGGGGGAGTTTTCATCCGATTATGGGGAAGAGAGGGAAAAGAAAATTGCTTCCTCAGAGCAGTCCTTTTGTTTTTTCAAGGGAGAAGATTTCCAATACTTATTGTCTAAAACCCTCTCAGCTTTACACATACAAAATACTCATCCCACGGGGATGGCATAGCAGAGGAAGGTGATGAGATTACTGTTGAGTTCTTTCCACCAGTGGAATACTCAGAACAGGCATTTCTTTTCCTGGTTTTTATGTCAGAAACCCTTTCCAGGCTTTATGAAAAAATTGTACCCTACCACCTCACTTGCTTCCAGTTTATTGCAGGTACCAACTGTAGACACCCTGGTGATGGCATTGCAGTCTTCCAGTCTAGTCTCTGAGGATGGTCACGGCAACCTACGCAACAATCTCGACAAATGTGTGGAATTTGCCCTTAAGAAGTCACATGAAGCTAACGCCATGGCAATCAAGGTATCGGCTTCCGCTTCTATGGTTTCCAGAGCATCCATTGTGTGGACGAGGAAACTCATCCAAATGCTACCTGATGACAATCCTAGACTGATGGAGGGAGCTACAAGAATTCTAAAAGCCATCTCCTATACAACGGATGCTACCTTGGACACGATGGTTCTCACTTCCAGAGCCATGGCGTCGACCGCTGCTGTACGACGTCTAGTGTGGCTCAGATCTTGGCCTGCTGACTATCAATCAAAAGCCATAGTTGTTGCTTATCCTTTTCAGGGCGACAAACTCTTCAGAGAACCTCTAGAAAGGATTCTGGTGGAGACTCGTGATAAAAAGAAAGCATTTCCCAAATTCGTCTGCCTTGGAGAGAAAGCATCAACGTCTTCGTCATTTCGTACACAACACACTCTTCCCAGATTTCATCCGGATTACAGGAGACCCGCGTGGGGCAACACCACCACCACCACCAACTCCAGGCAGTACTTTCGTAGAGGAGCTACCAACAGCAACAGATTCTCAAGACCAAACTTCTTTAGGCAAGACAAAGGGGAGAAAAACCCCAAACCTACGAGAGCATGACGACCGACAACCACCAGTAGGAGGGAGACTGACACACTTCACTCAAGCATGGGCCAGATCCAATTCAGACTCCTGGACCCCGAAGGCTACAAGATAGAATTTCTGTACCTCCCTCCTCAAAGGTTCATAGCTTCCCCAATACACAAAAACAGCACAAAGCGAGACAGAACTTGGTCGGCCATATCCCACCTTATGGATATTCAAGCCATAGACCTGTCCCGATAGAACAACGAGGACAGGGGGTCTATTCGATTTTCTTCACTGTCCCCCAAAAGACTGGGGACTCGAGGGCGATTCTAGACCTGAAATTCATAAACAAGTATGTCAAGTTCAAACACTTCAGAATGGAGACCCTCAGGTCTATTGCAGAAGCCCTTCAGCCGGGAGAGTTTCTCGTATCCATAGACATAACAGAAGCCTACATGCATATCCCAATCTTTCCATCACACAGGAGATTTCTACATTTCTGTTTGGGGGAACACCACTTCCAGTTCAAGGCACTCCCCTTCAGTCTTTCATCGGCTCCCAGAATATTCATAAAGATGATGGTACACCCTGTTGTTGCGCTAAGGGAACAAGGAATCCATATTCATCCCTACCTAGACGATCTACTGCTATGGTCAAGAACTCTGGAGCAATCTCTACACGACACGTGCAAAATGCTACACTGCCTCAAAGAGTTCGGGTTCATTATAAATATGCACAAGAGCTCCCTGAAACCATCTCGACGTTTGGAGACTCTAGGTGTGATCATAGACACCAAAGCGACCTCATTGTACCTTCCACTTCACAAAGCATGAAAGATCAAGACCTTGGCCAACCAAATCATTCTGGCAAGGTTCTCATCTCTTTCTATCCTCACCAAAATGTTGGGTCGCATGGTAGCCACCTTCAACACCTTACAGTGGGGAAGGTTCCACTCCAGACCACTTCAGCTATTCCTAAAACCCCTTCAATCCTTAATCACGATGAGGTTGGACATCTCTCTGAAGGTTCCATTACAAGTAAAGACAAGTCTTCGTTGGTGGACCAACATATCCAACCTGACCAAATGAAAACATTTCTGTATCCAGGACAGGATTCAACTTTTCACCGACACAAGTCTAGAAGGCTGGGGAGCCACCCTTCTGAATCAACCAGCACAAGGAAAATGGTCTGTAACCGAACAGACACTGCCGATCAACCTGTTAGAACTTCGAGCTGTACATCTTGCCCTTTGGTTCTTTGCACACCAAATCAAAGGAAAACATATTTTGATCTGCACAGACAGCATTTCTGCGAAATCGCTGAGGCCTACAAGAGTTTGAATCTGTGTGTTCCCAATGGAATTACAGCACATTCTCTGCATAGCATGGCTACAAACGCAGCATTAACTAACAGGGCTTCGGTTGAAGAAGTCTGCAAGGCCACCACATGGTCTTCGCTGTCCACTTTTGTTTGACACTACAAAATCAATGTCTACAACTCTGCTGATGCAGCCTTTGGGAGGAGAGTGCTACATTCTGTACTCCTGATGACGACCACCCTCCTGATATTTAGGGACACTGCTCTGGGAGGTCCCGCAAGATGGCCTCCACCTCAGGGGAGAATGACCATTGGTACTCACCATGAAGGGTCCTTCTCCTCTGAGGCCTGGAGGACATCTTGGTCCTCCTGGGTTGTCATCTTCTTTACGTTTGTTTATTATTTCTGTTATTCACAGTTACCTACACAGAGAAAAGTGAGTCAATCAGTTTCCTACCAGATAGTAACTGTGATTTCTTCCTGTTCGACTTTTCTGATTCTATTGTTACCTTTAATTCTTATGGTTAATAACTTATGTTATGAGTTATCAAGTTCTTAGAGTATTTTCAGCTTAGAATACTGCTTTCGGAGCACCCGAACTGAGCCTGGGGTGACTCCCACCACAGGAAACAGGAAGTTTGAATTGTTCCTGCCTCCCTGAATGATGGATGGGAATCACTTACAAGATGTCCTCCAGGCCTCAGAGGAGACGGACCCTTCACAGTGAGTACCAATGGTTGATCTCCTCCTCCTCCCCTTCTCTTTCGCACCAGAAGTTGCATCATCACATCAGGGAGACTGAACAAACATGTGGACAAGGGGGATCCAATAGATATTGTTTACCTTGACTTCCAGAAAGCTTTTGATAAAGTTCCTCATCAAAGGCTCCTAAGTAAGCTCAAAAATCATGGGATAAAAGGACAAGTCCTTTTATGGATCAAAAACTGGTTTTTAACTTGTTCATTAATTATTTGGAGTTGGGAGTAAGCAGTGAAGTGGCTAAATTTGCGGATGATACAAAGTTGTTCGGGGTGGTGAAAACCAGTGAGGATTGTGAGGCACTCCAAAGGGATCTGTCAATTTTGGGCGAGTGGGCGTCAACATGGCAAATGGGGTTCAATGTGGCCAAGTGCAAGGTGATGCACATTGGAGCCAAAAATCCTAACTATAAATACACGTTGATGGGGTCTGAACTGGCAGAGACTGATCAAGAGAGAGATCTTGGAGTTGTAGTAGATAACTCACTGAAAATGTCGAGACAGTGTGTGACTGCAATAAAAAAGGCCAATGCTATGCTGGGGATTATTAGGAAGGATATTGAAAACAGATCAGCCAATATCATAATGCCCCTATATAAATCAATGGTGCGACCTCATTTGGAATACTGTGTGCAGTTCTTGTCACCACACCTTAAAAAGGATATTATAGCTTTGGAAAAAGTGCAGAAAAGGGACACTCGGATGATAAAAGGGTTGGAACATTTTCCCTATGAGGAAAGATTAAAGTGTTTAGGGCTCTTTAGTTTGGAGAAACGACGACTGAGGGGTGACATGACTGAGGTTTATAAGATTATGCATGGGATAGAACAGGTAGAGAAAGAGGTACTTTTCTCCCTTTCTCACAATACAAGAACTTGTGGGCACTCCATGAAATTGCTGAGCGGTCGGGTTAGAATGGATAAAAGGAAGTACTTCTTCACTCAAAGAGTGATTAACACATGGAATTCACTGCCACAGGAAGTGGTGGCGGCTACAAGCATGGACGGCTTCAAAAGGGAATTAGATAAGCATATGGAGCAGAGATCCATCAGTGGCTATTAGCCACAAGGTATAGATAGGGGCTCTGGGGCAAGTGATGCTCTGTCTTATTGGTGCTTGGGGGGGGGGTCAACAGTGGGAGGGCTTCTAATGTCCTGGCCCCACTGGTGGACCTCCTGATGGCACCTGGTATTTTTGGCCACTGTGTGACAGAGTGTTGGACTGGATGGGCCTTTGGCCTGATCCAACATTGGCATCTCTTATGTTCTTATGTTCTTATTTTGCCTCCCCCCATTTTGCCAGCCAGTTTCTTTCCACTGCGCATCTTGAATGGTGGTGGGCAGCAGCAGTGAAGGCAGGAGATCTCCTACCATATATTTGTCCTATATGGCATCCCTAGACAGGATAGAAAAAATTGAAGCCTAAATTTCATGGACTAGATCAGTAGAAGGAAATGTGGTGATATACATGAATATACTTGGGGGGGGGGTGGAATGTAAATTGTGTCAAATGCCAATAAGATGAAAGAGGTACTTACTATAACATCCCCATGGAGAATCTGTTAACCTTAATTCTAGTCCCAGGTTCAATCCCTGGCATCTACAGTTAAAAGGATCTGGTAGTGGGCAGTGTAAAAGACCAGCACCTGAGATCCCTGGTGAGCTACTGCCATAACAACCAATATTGACCTTGATAGACAAACGGTCTGATTCATCACAAGGCAGCTTCATATGTTCATGACTGGGCCAGTTGTGAGAATTGAGAACCTGATAATGAGTTCCCTTGCTTCTTTATTAAATGCACAGTATTCTGTATGAATTTATCAAAGAAATACTTACTTTAAAGGGCTGTAAAGAAAGGAATGGTTACATTTGCAGTTTAATAACCTTCCCATTCAGATGTGTCTGATAACGCGGAAAGCTGTCTGATGGATTTAGCCAGTTTTAGATCACAGGTCCATCCATATGCAGGCCAAATGTTTGGAGAAGTTTCTTTGCATACACACAAAGTAATTTAAAAAAAAATTAAATGCATTTTCTAGCATGTTTGCCTTGAAAATTACAAAGTTACATCTAAACACTGAAAACTTATAAAGTTGTGGAACATATTAAAAATTATCAGCTGCTCATAAACTCTGTGAGCTAGAAATGGTCCTTGCATCTTAGAAAGCATGGTTCCCCCCTCCCTTCTCTTTCTTCTGCATCCAGAGAAGTTGTGGCGATAGGGTTCATACTTTTCGCTAGCTTTAGACAGGAATCAATGAATGATTTCCACTAATAATAAAGAGAGTTGGATTGTAGCTCTTTCTTTTTGTAGCCCTATGTAGCCTACTTATTTCTAATTAATCACCTGTATTTCACTTTCATAAATAAACTCTTTTAATGAGGTTTGCTTTTGGTTCAGTTAATGCCAGTTGGACTTTGCTTCATATCTAGCACTTTATGTCAGCATATCCCAGAAGAATGAATCTGGTTCGTAATTATTCCCAGCTGTTCTCTGCATATGATGGAAAACTCAGTATTTTCACCCTTTCTCTCCTCACTGCAGATGGTATCATATATTAAGTAGGTGCTCTATATAATGCCTCTCAGGTGAGCTGCAGTGCCCCACCTCCTGGATTGCAAGCCCATATAGAGCTGCCTTTGGAGGGATATTTTTTGGAATAACCTGCTGCTAATGCATATGTGTAAAGGTTGCCACAACTCCCGGCTCTCTTTCATTTATGTCGAGAAGGGCACTAGGACAGCAATGTGAGGTCACTCACTGATGGAGAAAATTCCTCCATGGCCTTGACCCTTCCTTTGTACGCCACTGATGGACCTCTGCTCCATACCCTTCCTTTGTATCTCACTATAGTACATCTTGTGGAGTTCACCTTGCAGTTCTTGTCCCCAGGTCTCTTGGCCAGCAGTTCATAGTCCTAGCCTTGACACCAGCAAGGTCGTGATTGTGGCTCCTCGCTCCAATTTGTCATGTGACTTCCTATCACATGCTTGCAGCTCTGGGTATCTCTGACCCCTAGGAGTTAAAGGTGGTTTCAGATCTGGAAAGATCGCAGACCACTGCACTGTGTCACTACCAATCAAGCAGGAACCCAACTGCGATTATTTTCCCTTTAAAAAAGAATGTGTGAGTTGAAGTGAACCAGCGGTCCATGTGATTGGGCCACAAGATGGAGCACACTGGTTTCATAATATAAGATAATTTGTACGGTGGGGCAGACCACTCCTCCAGAGTTATAAATTGTCTTCAGTTACTAATTACTTGGGCAATAGCTACATCCTAATTTAGGAAGTATTGTGAAGCACAAGATGCTAGCACTGAGAAATGAATCCGGTAACACAGTGTGGTCTCCCATATTATTGGCTGTGAACAAAAAATACTGGGCAATTTAGCCTATAAAGTGCCTCAGGTTAGTGCAACTGCCAAAATCTCCCAGTTACCAGACAGTGAAATCACACAAAAATAGTCTGCTATTGAACTCAGATAAAGTAACAGCTCCTATTTATTATGCTTCCTTATATAAGCATGGGGAGTAAAAACAATGGGCATCTTTAAAAGTTTGCAGTTGGTGCACATGCTTTTGTAGAGAAGAGTCTACGTCATCATAGGAATGAATTTAATTTCCCTGGTTTTGTTAAATATTACAAATTTCCATTATTGGATAGTATTTAGTACTAATTATGCCTGTTAGTCTATAGGAAAGGGTTCCTCATGACTCATACGCAGTGAAAGGAGATCTAAAAACAAACAGATGCATTTAGTGGAATTCTTCATTCTACCAATTGAAAAACAATCCTTTTTTTAACATACTCTAGAACAAAAAAATGCTTTAATTGAATTAAATATTAAATTGGATTATTTGTGGAGAATTGCATTACAATTACATATGCAGAATCTTTCTGGATGACTTTTTAAAGAATAAAATTACAAACTCACCAGAATGATATGATGTGATAATTGCATCAATTATTTTGGGAGAAGGAATTCATTAAAAAGGTTAGTCTAAAGGACAGTGGAACTGAAATATGATTTTAAATGGAATTCGCTTTGTGTGTGTTTGGCAACTGGGAAAGGGAAAAAAAGATGTTTTTATTGCATGGTGCTGAAATCCAAATTCAAGTTTTCTTTAAAACTCATTGTAAGTGGGAGAGTTTATGAAGGCCATGAACTACTTTAATACATATTCCATCAATCTGTGCTGCATTTTTTCTTGTTTGTATTCATTTTCAGCATACCAAATGATTGAAAATCCAGCTACTGCTAGTATAAGCTTCATTGTTAGAAGTGAAACCTCAGATGTGTACTTGAATGGCAAGTGGTGTGCCCAAAAACATCTAGCCGTGTCTGAGGGTAGAAAAGGGCAGGAGTCATTGAATGAAAAAGTAATTTCTTATGTCTGCTGTGTGTCTCCAGTTAAGCACAGATCTCCCTGTGAAGGAAGAAATAGATGGCCTTTCCAAGAAAAAGATTAGTTAAGGAAGAAGAAAGGCTCAGAGCAAAACTATACAACACAGGAAGCATATAGCTGGCAGTGAATATCTATTTAGTATATGTTTACCCTGCCTTTCCTCTAAGGAGATTAGGGTGATATACTCAGTTCTCTCTTCTTCCATTTTATCATCACAACAACCTTGTATGATAGGTTGAGAGATAGAGCATCTGCTTGTATGTAGGTAGTAGGTGATGCAAGAAACCTCAACCGAGACCTTGAAGAGTCAGAATAGTCAGTCAGTAGACAATACTGACTTTAATACACTAATGGTCTCACTCAGTGTACAGCAGCTTCATGTCATCCAGTTAGTTACCTGTTTTACTGTAGGCTCCCCAACCCTAATCCAACACTCTAACTCACCAATGGGTTTCTTGGCATGTACTTGCTTCTGTCACAAATCACCACTTCCCCAAAGCAAAGACCTAGTCCTGGCTTTCTTCAGTTTCATTGGAGTAGAAGGTGCTTCTGAAGAACTCAGGAAACACTAATTCAGCAGCAGCAGCTGCCCGTATAGAAGGATGCTGCGTTTGTGACCTCTCAACGCTTTATGTTCAGCCTCAGCTAACCATGGCAGCCATTTTGTGATTGCCTCCAATGGTATCCATTTTGGGTTGGTGCCCGCATCCTGTCCTCAAAATTCCGAAAGTGATTACAGACTTAAGTAGATTGGGGATCCCTGACACCAGGGGTCATTTCCTGCAGGAGCGGGCACATGCAACAAGCCCCACCCCTTGCTCCCAACAGCCCTCAGTCAGAACAAGAACCAGCCAGGTAAGTTGCAGAGCTCCCCCGCCCCCCCCGGTCCAAAACAGTCCAGTGGCACCTTTAAGACCAAGTTTTATTCAGGTAGAAGCTCTCCCTCCTCTGCGAGGACAGATCTGCACATTCTCCCCCCCCCCCAATAGCTAGCAATCCAAAACAGTCCAGTGGAGCCTGAGCGGTGGGTATTGCCATCTGACACACTTCTGGTGATGTCAGGGGGTGTGGCATATGCAAATAAGTTATGCTAATGAGTTATGCTAATGAGCTCCTGCACCTCTTTTTCTACGAAATGACCCCTGCCTGGCACTAACTTTTGTAAAATTCAGAAATGCCATGTACAATTGCCCCTTCACGCACACAGCCATTGCTGGCTGGTAGGAACAGGGAAATTACATGATGACATCAAGAAATGAGGTAAGTATGAGAGTCAAGTCTCCCAGCACTGGCTTTCCCTTCTCCACCACTACTTCATAGATCAGTGGTGGGGAAATGAAAGGAGCTTGCCAAAATTGTGCTGATGCACGATGCCACTTCAGGAGCAAAACTGGAGGTGCCATCACAATGTTGGGGCAATGGTCTAGGATCGTTTTCGAGTGCCATCCCTATGTATTGACGTCAATTCTGGTTTTGCACTGGAAGTGACATCATGGATCCAGGAAGCCAGTTCTCACCGCTAGTTTTTTTTCTGACAGGTTCCCAGCCACAGGTGGCAGCCCTATGGGTAAGTTTCACTATGGCTGATTTCCCACAAGCGCTGCTCCACGTTCGCTCTTCCCTTTTGCCCCGATGGTACGTGTCAATTTCACACAAGCTGCTGCATGCACGCATTTTGCCCCGGAGCTTCGTGCGATTTTCCCCGCGTCTACTCAATCCTGTTTTGGGGCAAAATGTGGGCACGCAGCAGCTTGTGTGAAATTGACACATACCATCGGGGCAAAAGGGAAGAGCGAGCATGGAGCAGCGCTTGTGGGAAATCAGCCTCTGAGTTGCAGGTGTGTCTGCAGTGGTGAGGGGACTTGGTTTTACAACAGTTGTGCAGTTCTTGTGATATGTGGTTCTGCACTCAGGAAAAGTGTAGCGAGGAAGTAAAGCAATAAACACGCATTGTGCCATGGGAAACATATGATTCCCTTGTGCCATGTTAAAAAAAAGGTGCTTTCTGTCTCATATTAGATTTACAAAGCACCCATGATTGGATCCCATCTGGCTTCCTTTGTTTAAGAGCAGGGAAAGAAGAAAGCTGGATTTTGAAACCGTTTAGGATTAACTGTACAGGTTTCTTTACTCAGGACAATATTACTTTGAAAATGCCTGCACTTTAACCTCCAGTTTCATGTTTGAACAATAAATTAGTACTGTAAATTACCACTTAATAAGGATAGTTCCTCATGTCAGAAATCGAAAGTATTCCAACAGAAAAAGGAAATGAATATTTTGCTTCCTATTTTTTTAACGTTCTTGCCATTGAAGGGTAGGGGTGGAAATTGGTACATATGGTCACCATATTAATCTGTGATTTTTGTCCAGTGTTTTCCCCCCAGCTTCTTTTTGATGAATGGATTTATACTTGGGTTACTTAGGGGAGAGCCATAGTAAAGGAACAGTAATATTTAATTCTACACTCCTGAATGCATGTAAGCTGCCAGGAAGGGGGGGAGTCTATATTTTGGCACAGAATCTTGGCTATTTAGTGTCTGCAATCCTATGCAGAGTTGTTCTGGTCAAACTCCATTGATTTCAGTAGGTCTTGCCTGGAGGAACTTTGCACAGGACTGCTCTGTAACTCTATGGATTTTTCCTTTTTGGCCCTCTTGCTTATATTTTCTTTTAATAACACCCTGCCTTTCCACACTGCAGGTCCCTTGTGCACTGGACTTTCCCACCCACTATACACATGCAAACAAGAAGATAAAGCTTCTTTTCAGGAATTTGGGGGTGGGGGACATACTTCTGATTGTTGTGTGTACAGCGAAACATGGAAGTAATTTTTAAGTATATGAGTATCTGTTCCTTCATAGCTCTGCTGTGCCCTGTTAAATTGTTGTCTCTCTTCTTAGATGAGAGTTTTCATTGGCCTTTTGTTTGTTTAACCAACTTATTTTTATTGATGCAATTCTCTTTTTTATATGTCTTATAAATCATGTTAATAGAACAATCTATCATCATCCATCCCCTGCTATGGTTTAGTGGCCTTCATTTTGCCAAGAGTATCTTTTGCACATGGACTTTTAACTGTGATTTTTTTTTAGTTTAAAAAAAGCTTTATTTTTTCCACTTTCAGTAGCATAGGCACATACAGTTTTCAGTTGTTGCTGTGTGGTACATAAATGAAAATAAAGGCTTGGCCAGTGTGAGGGCTGTTAATACGATATTTTAAAAGTAAGTCATAAACTGAGGGGCTTGTTAAACTGACTTTGGTTTTGCTGTTGATGTACTCTGAGAACGATCCTTTGGCAATTGCAGAACAGTAGACAATTTTACAACTGAAGTAAGTGGACATACTTGCAGGGGTATAGAGCACTTAAGCGTGGTAGTGGGATTCATGTTTTTGTTGCTATCAAAAAGACACACACACACCCTTCCCTTTATTTCTATGTGGTTGGGATTCATCTATGTTTTAAAATATAGATATGCTACCCTCAATCTAATCTGGCCATCAGATATTATGTTCTAGTCAAGGATATTTCATATATCCACCTAAACTAGTGAGTGTATAGGGCTGCGACTGTCCCACATTTGAGGACTCTAATTTGATGAGTCAGCCTTGATTTGTGGGCTGCTGTGGCCACACTCTGGGTCAGCAGCACATCATAAATGTTTTCCATGGCTGGCAGAGACTCACCCAGGCCCAGTGGTGCTCACTAAGGCTGGCTTTATTGCCAGAATAAACAGGCCCAGACAGGATGCTACACAAGCATACTTTCCTTCCCCTGCCCAATCTGCCCCTTTAAAACCAAAGGGGGCTGAGCCATTCCTTTGCGTGGGCCAGTTTTCCCAGGCCTGATCAGGCTCATTGCACGTCTCCTGCTAGGCCCGTAGCTAACATGGGGCCCACGGTGCCCGGCCCCCTTGTGTTTCTTCTGGGCCCCCTCCCTCCAGGGCTGCCCCCAAAGTGCACCAACTTACCACCTGCACTGTACTTCCATTTAATTAGCTGGCGGCCCCCCCCAAGGCCCCCTCCCAAAGAATTCCCTAGCTACGGGGCTGTCTCCTGCCCAGAGCCATGCCTCCTGCTCTTGGTCCCCTTTCCTCATTTGCCTGTGCCTTCTCAGCCTCCCCCTAACTCTCCGTCTCTGCTCTGTCTCTCCACTTTCCTCCCTTGACATCTCCCTTTTTATCCTGGAGCTCCACCCAGGAGCTCTGCCCCACCCTTTTCTGAGCCCCATTAATCTCTTTACCCCTTCTTTGTCTTGTCCCACCCTGCTGGGTTTGCACAGGGCTAGCCAGAGCCGGGGTGGTCTTAGCCAGTGGGCAGCAGTGCCAGCTGCCCTGGTAGGCCCCATGCTGTGATGGACCCTGATCGCCCATAGCCCTGGCCTCCCCAAAGAGAGTGAAAAAGAAGAAGAGGAAGAGCAGGCTTCTGCCACCATTCGCAGCTGCCCCATGTGGGGCTCAGGGCGGCAGCTGGTTTCTAGGGGCAACAGCTCTTACCCACCTGACATGGGGTGAGGACCACACCTTGCTTTGCCCTGGTGTGCGTGTGTGGGGGGGTGGCAGCAGTGATTCTGGGTTCCCATCCTGGACTTTTGTCCAGTGCCCCCAAACCACGAAGTCTGCCTTGCTGACAACCCTGCTCCCAGCCAAAGCCTTGTGGTGGTGAAACTCCTGCCCCTGTGTTCAGCAGGTGATTTGTGAGGGTCAGGTTCTCTTGTGAGTGGCACACCCCTGCTCCTGCTGGGGCCATTGTGCTGCTAGTGTCATCCCAGGCTATGTCCTTCCCTGCCTTTGGCTGCGATCACACTAACTAAATAATCCATTTTCAATCCACTTTCCAACCGGATTTTACTTGTGTGAACTGGCAAAATCCGGTTGGAAAGTGCATTGAAAGTGGATTATTTAGTGTGTGTGATCGCAGCATAATAGAGTAGCTTTTGCCTTCAGCCCAGTATGTCGGGCTTCCTCTAGCCTGCGCTGTCACCTCTTACCACAGCTGCAATTATCCACCCGCTTAAATATACCTTTGGAGAGAGGGGAAAAAAAGAGAAACTCAAGTAAATACCAAACCCTTTCCAGTCAGGTACCACTAATATGTGCAATGTTTGCCAGAGTGAATCTGACACAGTTACAGCAGCCTTTGCTTTAGTTCTCAAAGAAGTCCATGTTAAACAAAGAGAATTCCGTTTATATTGTATGTGCTTTGTACCAGCAGGTGTATAAAACAGATGGGGGCCTGGTAACCATTTGCCATATATGGTAATGATTAAGGCTAATAGGAATATCACTGCCAAGTGAGTCCAGCATCAAAGACATGCCCAGTATTGAACTTGGATTGTTATAGAACTTGAATGATTCATAGTGATTGAAGTGTGTGTGTGTGTAGGAGTTGTTTGGATTTGGTTGTAGGCATTTAAGTATTAACCCTTGTCTGCGCACTGACACATGTCCATCCATTTTGGACTTTACAGAGCAAGATTCCTCTTCTTCCTCTGGCTTCCTTTTCTTCCTCCTGTAAAGCCCAGAGCAAGACTTCTTCTTCTTCCTCCTGCTGCAGCCCACAGAGCCCTCCAAATTTTGTTCATTGGGGTCAGTAGACCCTCAGGCACAGCATAGGCAGCAAGACAGGGATCTGCAGCAGGAGGAATCTCTGCCTGTTCTTCCACAAATGGAAACATTGTTCTGTTGGAGTTACAGTGCAGTTGGATACGGGGCAAAATATTGAATCTTGACAGTGCCAACATTTCCCCTGCTTATTAGTGCAAATGCATATCGGTGGCTGTCTTTTGAGACAATCAGTGACCTGAATGGAAACGGTATCCACTAAATACTTAACTTTGTTGAATTGCTGAACACTAAACTAACGCTTTATTCTGAGCTTAAATTTAACTTTCAGTGATTTCTCTTCACACTTGTAGCACGATTCATGTTTCTTACTGTTGTGTACCCAGGGAAGTCCGCGCACACGGTCGGGTCAACACGTGGTCAGGCGAAGGGGCCGAGCTTCGTCTCCAAAGACAATAGCTAGAACGGTTCTTAGCACACACCTATCGGGAGGCTAGGATCCTAGAAGGGATCTATGGGTCCAGGGGTGCACTGTAAATACCTGTCACGTGTGTGTATGTGTGGTGTGATTTGGGAATATAAGGTGGCCTGTGAGCCGGCTAAATCATCTCAAGATCTTAATGTAACTAAATAAAGTATGAGCTGTAATCACTCTGCAACGCATCAGCCTCAGTACTTTATACTTACTCTGTCATAGTGTTTTGCTTAGATACCATTGGGGATATAGGAAGATCAACTTAATATAGGATTAAAGTCTGGACCCTCCTTTGGAAGAGAGTGAGTGATCACCACGGGATAGTCCTTTTTACTTAGTATATTTATTTTTGTTTATTGTTGTATAATGTTCTCCCTAGACTTAGGCCCTGTTTTAACCATCTTGTTCCCATTACTACAGCATCTGAATTTCAATGAAAAGATTATTTCTTATTGTTTCAGATACCCAAAATGATATTAATAGACTTGGTTCAGCACCTTGTCTGATCAAATGTCACTTATTGTATTGCTTGGCAGTTGTCTTCTCCCTAAGGACATGAGAGGCGACAGTCTTGATCAGACAAGAGGCGCCCAATTGCCCTTGTTGGCACATCAACAGATGCTCACAATTTTGTGTTATACAACTTCGCCAGAAGCTGGGCTTATTCCTTCTGGAAAAATGTGTAATTTAAGCTTTTCTCTGTTTGTGATGTTACATTTGGCTGAACACCATTCATGTGAATGATGGCCCTTGTTACATGTTGGGTGATTAAACTTTTTTGTGTGTGTGTCAAAGAAAGCGTCTAGTTAATGCTGGGGGGCCCTCCTTTTTATCTTTTGAAATATGATCTTGATTAAACCCTTCAGATTAGGAGCAAACCCTTCTTATGTGAAAAAAAGTCTCAGAATAGCCAAGATGCCTAACATGGTCTGAGCACTGTGCTCTGTTTATCAAATCTCACTACCGATTTCACATCTGTTATTTATGGGGAAACATATGTTTCCACTGGGCTGACAGCACTGTCAGGTCAAAGAATGTAGTACCGCTAGATTTCCAATGGCCTTCTAAACAGAAGAATACATATACAGGTACTTGTGGTTTTAAACCAGCACTCTGTTTATTCGCATGGGGCCCATGATCCGGCACACTTAACAAGATTTTCATTGTCTTCAGCCAACTTTAAGTTAGCCCCTTACACCCCTTGTCGAAGTTGCTGAGCCTGGAACCGCGCAATACATTCCATATGCAACATTCGGTGGAATAAACAGTGCACAGGAGACTTGTCAGATGTACATTCATTGGGGAGCTATTGATCTCCATGTGATTTTTGCACATTCTTCAGCTCATTCAAAAGTCCAAATGCAAAATCCAGCACATGCAGCTTTCATCAGTAGTTGTGATATTCTTCTGGGACTTTGACCTCCAAGCTCATTGTTGGATTGAATTTGTACTTATACTAACTAAAAAGTAATATCAGTGTTTTGTTTTTGTCCCCCCCCCCCTTCTCTTACCCTTCTCCAAGCAATTAATGACAGTGTACACCATTTTCTCTGCCTCTTCTCCAGTTTTATCTCTACAACAGCACCGGGCATTATCTTACCTTGAGTTGCAGGAAGTTCCACCAGTCTAAGAAAATGTCCTGTAAATCAAGTGGCTCTTCCGTGGAAGGAAAAACTGCCTACATTAGAAGAAGGCTCTTTAGACTGGAGAAAGACTCCAGACTTTGCTTTATGGAGTGGGTAGGAGACAGGCCACTGTAAAATAATGTAAGGCTGAAAAACCTGTCCCAACATAATCCAGTGAACTTCAAGGCTGAGTCAAGGCCTCCCAGTTCTGACTACATGTTGGTTCTTATCAATATGATTAGGAATTCAGGTGCAATCTAGAAATGCAGTTTACTCAAGTACATATAATTTAAAACATCCTTTATCTCACTGGAAAATCAGCTTTTTTGGCATGCCTGTAGAGCAGAGGTGTCAAACATGAGGCTCTTATGCATTTGTCAGATCCGGCCCTCGTAACAAATGAGGAACAGAACTTTGCAAAATATATATATAGTCAGGTCAACTTTCCTTGTTTCTCTGTTGCCACGTGGCTGCTTGCTTTCTCACCTAGCATCTAGAACAAATTGCCCCAAGTGGGCCACTCCTTCATACTCTGAGCTTGACTGATGGGACACTTGCCCAAAAGATTGACCACCACTGCTTGATTATGTTGAACTGCATCAGAAAATCACAAGGTGAGGGCCCACAATGAATCACGGTTGGGAGGGTTTGGACACAGGGTGGCTGGAAAGATGGAATGGAAGGTGGTTTATTAATTGACAAAGTCATATTCTTTCTGCACACTTGGAAAGTATTGGATTATTTCAGCCCACTCAGCCTAGAGGAAGTCAACAAATTACTCTCAACTGTACACCCCACCACTTGCTGCCTTGATCTGTGCCCATCATGGCTAATTAAAGATAGTTGTGATCAGGAGTCATTTCGTAGAAAAAGAGCTAGGGGGACTCATTAGCATAACTCATTAGCATATGCCACACCCCCTGGTTGTGATGGGTTACGAGGTGCCCTAAGAGAAATCATCAACAAGTCCCTCTCAGGGGGACTATTCCCCAGGGCACTCATGGAGGCACTCAAGGTCCACCCTCTCTTGAAAAAACCATCCTTGGATCCGGCTGAATTGGCCAACTATCGACTGGTTTCCAATTTACCCTATTTGGGTAAATTAATTGAGAGGGTAGTGGCAACTCAGTTGCAGGGTTTTATGGATGACCCTTCCACATTAGATCCCTCCAGTCCAGCTTCCATCCAGGCTGTTAAATATGAGACTTTGCGCAGCTCATTTAACAAAGTGATTCAGCTTTATTGTAGCAGTCAAGAACTCAGGCAATAGAAGACAAAGACATAGAGCAACAGGCTCTCTTTTAAACAGTCCGGGCTTAGGTGGCCACGCCCACATGTTAGCTAACAACCAATAACTATTTACAGATAAGGTCCAATCAGAGTGCTTCCCTCCAGAACATTGCGCAGCTCTGATTAGTCTATTTACAATCCTGTTTCAGATTTAAGCTTAACATAGGTTTCAATACATAACACAGGCCATGGGATGGAGACAGCACTGGTCACCGTCACAGATGACCTTTGGAGGCATCTTGATCAGGGAGATTCAGCAGTGCTGTTGTTAGACCTGTCAGCAGTGTTTGACAGGGTCAACCACCAGCTACTGATCCACTGCCTCGCTGACTCTGGGATTCAGGGGTCTGCCTTGCAGTGGCTCTCCTTGTTCCTCCAGGGTTGGGGACAAAGGGTGGCATAAGGGGAACAGCTGTCCTAAAGGTACCCATTGGTATGTGGAGTGCCCTAAGGGGCGGTACTCTCCCTGATGTTGTTTAACATCTACATGTGCCCCTTTGCCCAGATTGCCTGGAGATATGGGCTGGGATGTCACCAGGATGAGGATGACATCCAGCTCTATCTGTTGTTGGGCAGCCAGTCTGACTCTAGACCAGAAGATCTTGACCTGGCACTGCAAACCATGGCTGGTTGGCTTAGACTGAGTCAGCTGAAATTGAATCCATGCAGCTGGATGTCCTGTACCTGAGTCGAGGCGGCCTGGGGTTAGGGATCCCACTCCCGACCTTCAATAGTGCACCGTTGGTGCCAGCACCAGATGTTAGGAGTTTGGGAGTGCTCTTGGATGCCTCCTTAATGATGGAGGCCAGGATAGCAGCCACTGTTATACAATGCCGGCGTTCTTTCTGCTAGGGCCAGGTAATGATGGTACCACAGTGGCGGCTCCTACTCAAACACCTGGCGGAAGAGCTCCGTCTTGCAGGCCCTGCGGAACTGCATTAGGTCCCGCAGGGCCCTGATCTCCTCCGGGAGCTCATTCCACCAGGTAGGAGCCGCCACCGAAAAAGCTCTGGCCCTGGTAATGGCCAGCCTGGCCTCCTTCGGGCCTGGTATTGCCAGATGTTTCGCACCCGACCGTAGTGCCCGTGGGGGAACATATGGGGAAAGGCGGTCCCTTAGGTATGCTGGACCCGACCAGATAAGACTACTGTAATACTCTCTACATGGGGCTGCCCTTGTCCCACATTTGGAAGCTTCAGCTGGTGCAGAATGCTGCAGTCAGGCTGTTGCTGGGCCTCCCTACGTGGGAGTACACCCAGCCTGTGCTGAAAGCACTGCACTGGCTGCCTATAGTGTACTGAATTTGCTTCAAGGTGCTGGTTGTTACCTTTAAAGCCCTTTATGGTCAGGGGCCTACATACCTGAGGGACCACCTTTCCCCACATGTCCCCCAGAGAGCACTGCATTCAGGGTCCCAAAACCGTTTGGCCCTCCTGGGTACCAAGGATGCCAGCCTGGCCTTGACTATGGGGCCCTGAGGTACCTTTACAGTTCCGCAAGGCCTGCAAGACGTAGCTCTTCCACTAGGCATCAACTAAGGAGCCACACTGAATGAATGTAAGACCCTGCGCCCTAATACCATCACCGACAGGCTGTGCACCACCGATATGAACTGACATCAATTGCTGACTGTACCTCACTGTGATGGTTTGCTTCTACTGCTGCGCCAATATTACACAAATGGCATACTAGCACTTTATGGTGTGTTTTATATTTATATTTGCTATGTTTTATCTGTTTTAAAACTTTTTTGTAAGCCGCCCTGAGCCTGCTTCAATGGAGAGGGCAGAGTATAAATCAAATAAATAAATAAAATAAAATAGGGAGGAAGCTGTGCCTTTTGTGTGGGTGTCCTGGTTTAGCTTCTTCTGTGATTGGTGCAAGCTACCCATTTTATTATTACAGTGGCAAACTGTGGGCCTGCAAACAATCACAGGAGGGATGAATAGTCTGGAAATCCCTAAAACACCCTCTTCCAGCATTCTCTAAGGTTTCCCTCCTTTCCCGCTCCTTTAACTGCTCAATTGTTCTCAACTTTCTATGCCTCCTAGACTATATTCAGTCATCAATCTGTTTTTGTTTGTTTGTTTGTTGTTGTTGTTGTTGTTAACTTACAAAGCCATATTTTTCTGCATATCTGGGGAGACTTCAATGAGACAGAGATCCCGACCTTGTCTGTGGTTGGCCCAATTCAATGGTTTTCATCATCAACACAGGGTGTAGCCAGTTTACAATTAAAAATAGTGATGATAATGTAGCAGAACAGAACAGTTCATGCCATAGAAGAAAGTGCTAGTAATACAACTGGGTAATGTGCTCAACGATGGTATTTACACTGGGCAATCATTTCCAAGTGTGAGACCCTTGGCTGGTGTAAACTGAAGTAGTCCCATTGATTTCAGTTGTTCGATATCAGTTTTGGCCAGTTAGAAATCTACTTCTCAGTTTTCTCTGTAGTCAATTAAATGTTTGTTTCTTTTGGTTCATTGCATTTTGGTATACTCAGTGATCGCTGAGAACTTTCTGATGAACTGAGAACTTTCATGACCCACAGTGGCAAACTGTGCACATGCTCTGGTAGAAAACTCTTCTGACAATTTTTTGTTGCCTGTATAATACAAAGGTTATGTCATAAGTAATGGAACACTTTTGAAACTGATTGTTTGCTTGGTCTCTAAAGTAAGTAGACGTGGCCGCTACATGATTAGGTATAATATTAGCACTAAATGTATTTTCCTTTCATTAGTGCAGAATGTATTAATGGGCCTGGCGGTTATCCTTAGTGTAGTTCTCAAAATGAGAAATCATTTAAATGATAAAATGATAATAGAAATACTAAGTACAGCATTAAATTTGAGATGGGCCTCATAAGTTAAATAAAGCGGCTGAGACAGCTGAAGATTTGGCATGCTTTACCAGGACCTATAAGTGTGTGGTGGTACAGTGTGAGGCCTGCTTTCCTGCCTGCCTATCCCTTGGATCATTTAAATGGGGCTCAGTCAGACTGAGTAAAACCACTTTGAGGTATAGTGGCTACATACCTACAGCATGGGCTAATGGCATCTCAGGTAGGGGTCCCAAATCCCCCCGGGGGGCGGAATTCCCCCCGGTTTCGAGCCCCGATTCCCGCTCCCGCGGGAAACTCTTTGTTTTCCCCTCAAATGGCGTCGCCCCGCCCCCAGCGTGTGACGTCATTTCCGGGTGACGCACGCTGGGCGCGCGCGCACAAAGAGGACACCGGCCGGGAGCCTCCCGCTCCCGGCAAAAAGTGAGTTGGCAACCCTAATCTCAGGTTGGCTACCCAGCAGGGCCATAGCTACGGTATGGGTTTTTGGGGCTCCACCCCCTTCCTTAAAGGCCCACAAGCTTCCCCCTTAAAAACCTTTAAAAAAAACCCTTTAAAAGCATTTTTAAGCCACGCACTGAGAGTGGAGTTGAGAGTAGGCCTGAGAAGCCCCACTGGCAGCGGTTTTTACTTTCCCATGCCCGACCTTTCTGAGTAAGATGAGCCCTGCAGTCCTTCCCTCCCCTCTTCCTCTTCTCCTCTGCCAAACTGCCTTTTCTGTTTCAGGAGGGAATTTTCACCGTGCTAGCTGCAGTCTTTCCACTTCAGGGGGCGGGAGCTGCAATAAAAGTTTCGCAGTTAATCCTCTGGCCATGGAGGGCAAGAGGATTGCCTCTTCCAATCAATGTCTCCCACTCCCACCGTTTCTCTCTCTCGAGCTCACTTTCCCCCTCCCCATCGAGACACCATCCCAAAGAGAAGTAGAGCAAGGAGAAGATCAATGGTGAGGAAGGAGACAGGGGAGAGAGGGAGATCCAGAGCTCTAAATGAAAAGGGAGGAGGGGTGGAGGAAGGTAGAAACTGCATCAGATCCCTTTCTGGTGCTGGTCCCGGTCCAGTGCAGCAAGTCTGCAGTCCCCGCTCCTTTTACACACAGGGATTTCCCCACCTGCAGCCACTGCTGCCTCTCTCTCTGCCCCCCCCCCACAGCTGGCAAAAACATCCAAGCAGGCGGAAGAGGAGGGGTTTGAAACACGGGGGGAGAGAGTGGTGGGAGGAAAGGAAAGACACAAGCAGGTATAATCATCTGACAGTTAAGGAAGAGGATGAGGAGGAACATCCACGCACCCTTCTGGCTGCTTTTCCTCCCACAACACCTGCTGCTTTCCGAGCAGAGGCTGCTCTGAGGGAGAGACTGGGCTAGGTGCTGGAAAGGAAATGGGGCCCTGATCATCACACACCAAGGGATTCAGCGGGAAAAGAGGGCCTCCTTTTCCACACTGTGCCTGGACTACAAACTCACTGTGGCTGGATAACAAAACAATCAAAGGAACACTAGGAAACTCTCTGATTCTTTTTCTGATGCATTTACAGGGAAGTAAGCCCCCCTCTTTCTCTGGGACTCACTCCCCAGTGGCAGCCCTACCAGAAAAAAAGAATTGCCCCTCAAGTCACAAAATCGTGTCTATGGGCCTGCTACTCGGGCTTTGGGAATACTCTCTGTCGTTCAGTTAGAAGGCGTTCCACAACAGGAATGTCTGTTTGTGAGGAAGAGAGGTGGGGCAAATCATGGGCCCCTTTGGCCTAAGCCAGAGGAAAACAAATTACAGTGTTTTGTCCCTTCTCCTCTTGGGCTTATGGCTTCCTCTTGAAACCACATAGGCTAGGGGAAGCCTCAGAGCACCATAACCTCATTTTAATTTGCGGTTTCCCAGCTACGCTCATTTGATTCCAGTCCCTTGATCATAAGTACACATCACATGACTTTACTCACAAGCAAGTTATTGTTTGGAAGGAAACTTTCCTTTTGCTCTGTGGTAACAGCTGATGACCCAACTGTCCACCTCCTACACAGCATGGATGCCACTCCCTATGACTCCCCTTTCTGTCCTCTTCTTTCCCCCATGTCTTTGGGCATTGGCAAGGTGGGAGTGCCCCATGCCCTCCATTTTATGTCATAGCTTTTCCATGAATCTTTGATGAAGGACCTTTTTCTTCCTTCATAATTCACTTGCTCATTTGTGTATTTGCTCAAGGCAAAGACATCTTTCTGATAGTTAGAACAGAAATAGGAACTAATTCTGTAGATGATATCGTCCAGCTTCCCTTTCATTCCCCATGCAAACCAATTCATCTCAGAGTTTGCAGTGTGAGTAAGGTATGGCCCCCAGAAGGGGTTTTTCCAGATGTTGTAAAAAAAAATATTTTATTTATAACTGTCATTTTTTCCATCATAATATTTGAATGCAGTTTGTTGTGTGGGCACAAAGCAGATGGGAATCCAGCCTAAAGATTGCAGCAGATGGATATATTGCAAGAAAGTCATTGATTGGAAGGATCGTCAGGCGGAGCGGGCACTTTAATCTCACTAGACCCAAGAGTCACATGCTGCTTATGAGCGATATTAAATGCAAGATGGAGGGACTTTTATGCACCTGGATTTACTTGGGTGCAAATAGGGGAAACAGTGCTTTTGGCTGAAATTTGCACAGACTTAGCCTCCGCAATGGTACTGGGTCAAACTTCCGGATCCATCTGGTAAGGGAAGATATATCTGGTAGCAAATGACTGAGTGAAATTGAGTGGCAGGCATTACTCAGACCTGTTGACAGTAGTCAGGAGATGGGCTGATGGCCCTTCCTGGGCACTCAATTTAGACAGCGAAGGAGATTCTTGTCCTGCAAGAATGGCTATTACTCATTGACAGTGTGTGAAGATCTCATGGCAACCATGCAACTTGAAAACACCTGGGGAAATGAGTGTTGTAACTGAGAGACTCTGATGTGATATCAGAAGATAGCTTCATCCAAACCTCTGACTTTGCAAAGTCCGAGGATCTTGGGGTGCTCAAAAGACATAGGTCTCAGTTGGGAGGGGGGCATGGATACAACATTTTTAATGCAAGAAAGGTTTGTTGTAAATTTGTTTTGTGTCAACATAGCCAGGGTATTGGGACATCAGTTGACCATACGTCTGGCATTTCAAGATTTCAGTCTGTCTCTTGGTACCATATCTGATTGCTCATTCGAGCCCATGTAGTTATAAAGGATTCCTGACTTGTTATATTGGAAAGGATGCCCGACATCAAGTTGCTCTTCGATATGAAGTGGAGAGATAGCCCCCTCTCTAGAGAGTTGGCTTGGCTTGCTGGTCGATGGAGGATAATCACAATTGATGAATGAACAATTAGCTGTAGCAGGAACTCTTTGGTCTCAAGCATCATGGGAAGTAACTTAATCAGACCCACCTGAAAGAGGTGTGGGCTGAAGCCAACTTGCTTGGGACTGCTAAGTGTTTTTGGCGAAAGAGATCTGGAGATTGCTGTGTTACATGCCAGCTTCCCAAAACTGGCTTCTTAAGTTTCTTCAGTGTGGGGTCCAGTATGCCCAACTTGGGTACGCCAGTGCTCACAAGTCTGTGAATGCACGACAGCCAAACATGATTTCTCAGATGCAGCAGCACTTTGCCCAGTTGTGTGATCATTATAGCTATTTATTTATGACATTTGGGGGCCTGTTTTTCTTCCTTTTTGAAGGACACCACTA
>NW_015170293.1:828252-832497 GCF_001447785.1 Gekko japonicus | reverse complement strand
TTACAGATCAGGACGGTTTGCATGGAGGGGCAAGGGAGGTAAAAACCCAGTGGTTCTTATTTTGATTTAGTGCTCAGGAATATTGTAGATGATAATGCAGAGAGTGTATGTTGCCATTTGATTTGGAAGCACAAGAGGCATTGAAACTGTTGCAGTATTCTGGAGATTTTCAGTCTGTCTCCGTGAATTTGATGAAGTGGCTCATGAAAGTTTATGTCATAATAAGTGTATTAGTCCTGAAGGTGCCACAAGACTCTCTTATTTTTCAGCTTCAGTGAGTACAGTCAGCGATGCGTTTTTCAGCCTTGAGACGTCTCAGTTTCCGTCTGTGCTTGTGCAGTGTATAGCTCACTCTTCTCCATACTGTTTGCAAGGGAAGCATGTAGGTATTAAATTTAAACTTCACTTTTTTTTGACATGCCTTAAAGGACTGCTTCAGAAGGCTTATTCTGCTGGGATCAGAGTACCATCTCCCCGCTCCAAACATAAAGAACTAAAAGTTTATTCATAACATTTTCCATGATCTGTTTCCCAGACTTAGCTTTGCAAATAGTTTCCTTTAAAAAAAAAAATACCTTGCTGTCTTGCAGTTCAATTTCCTGTAGCACCAGTTATGCTGAGAATCACAGTCACAATATTATCTGCAAATTTCTGGATTGTAACGTGCAAACTTAGCTGGGAGGGGGTGAAGGAAAGGAAGGAGGGAGAAGGTTCCTTCCATTCAGAAAAGTAATTGTCCTGATGTGATGGATATTGCAGTTACCTGTCTGAGGCTGGAAAATCTCTAGCTTAGGGAAGTCTACAGCATCATCACTTCATTACTGTTCCCAGCAACTTGGTGCTGGGCAGCTGCTAAGATGAGAGCCAATTAAGGCAGTGCCCTGCAATGACAAAAGCATTTTGGACGTCACCATTATAAGATAGGGCAGACCCACATGCTCATGGTATGATATAAAGGTATTAAATTTAAACTTTAGAGTTGTGTCTCCTCCCACCAAATGTGGATGATTAGAGAAAGGGTGTGTGTGGGGAGGGGTGAAGCATGATCAGTCGATGCCATTTGAATTGCTTGCTTCTTTTATTAGTTTGATTTATATCCCGCCCTCCCAAAGGCTCAGGGCGGCTCACATGTGGCAAAGCCAAGTGCAAAATACAATACAGTATATAATAAATAGAACATTTAAAATCACGATAAAGCTTTCCAATAATACGGTGCTATACCTATATTAATTATCCAAGATGGGGACAACCCCCCCAGGTTTGGTGGCCAGCTGTCTCAGTAGCGTGGTCTCCCACTACACTGTCTCAAACTTCTGCCAGGGCCCGCTTGCCCCCGTTCTTATAGGGCAGCCGATGACTTGCCACCTCGGTGGTAGAATAGTGGCGGCGGCGGCTCCTACTCGAACGCCTGGCGGAAGAGCTCTGTCTTGCAGGCCCTGCGGAACTGCATAAGGTCCCGCAGGGCCCGGATCTCCTCTGGGAGCTCATTCCACCAGGTAGGAGCCGCCACCGAAAATGCCCTGGCCCTAGTAGAGGCAAGCTTAATCTCTCAGGGACCTGGTACTCCCAGGAGATGGAGCTTCCCCAATCATAGTGCTCTTGATGGAACATATGGGAAGAGACGGTCCTTCAGGTAAGCTGGACCCAGGCCATTCAGCACATTGAAGCGAATCCAGTATGCTATCGGCAGCCAGTGCAGCGCTTGCAGCCCAGGCCAAATATGGTCTCGCCTAGAGAGGCCCAACACCAGCCTGGTCGCAGCATTCTGCACTAGTTGCAGGTTCCGGATTTGCGACAGAGGAAGCCCTAAGTAGAGAGCATTACAGTAGTCAAGCCTCGAGGTGACCGTCGCGTGGATCACAGTGGCCAGGTCTTCACAATCAAGGTAGGGGACCAACTGCCGGGCCAGCCGCAGATGATAAAAGGCCGCCTTGGCAGTGGCTGCTACCCTGGGCCTCCATTGTCAACAAGGAGTCCAGGAACACCCCCAGACTCCTAGCCTCACGCCGAGGCACCAATGGCACCCCGTCGAAGACCGGGAGTGGGAGCCCCAACCCCAGACCGGTCCGACTTAGGCCCAGGACCTCCGTCTTTTCCGGGTTTAATTTCAACCGACTCAGCCTGAACCAACCAGCCATGACTTGCAGCGCCTGATGCAGGTCATCGGGACCAGAGTCCGACTGGCCGCCCAGCATCAGATAGAGCTGGGTGTCATCAACATATTGATGACACCCAAGCCCGCACCTCCGGGCAATCTGGGTGAGGGGGTGCATGTAGATGTTAAACAACATCGGGGACAACACAGCTCCCTGGGGCACCCCACACTCAAGGGGTTGCCTTCGGGATCGCTGTTCCCCTATCGTTATTGGATGCTTCAGTGGACCTAGAGATGCTGAGCACCTGCCAGCTCAGCTCACGTCCTTCTTGCCCATCAGAAGCAGAGAGCTGATCATTCAGTGGGCAGTTCAGGTTGCTTGCATCCCTAGAGACCCTTGTTGGGTCATGCCACCATCTGAGACAAGGTGACCAGTGAAGAGGGCCTTTTTGGTTCTGCTGCCATGTCTTTTGAACATTTGAGGTTTGGCTGGCACTATTGTTACCCACATGTAGGTGCCAAGAACATGGATGTACTTTTAAAATCTCCTTTATAGCCTTGTATGCTGGATGAGTGCCATCATGACATCCACTGGCAGGTAAATCTACACCACCAAGAAGTACTTCCTTGAGTTTACTCTGAATATACTGCCTATCCACTTCATTGGGTGCCTCCATCTTCTGGTATTATAGAAAACGGACAATTTATTCTTTCCGCATCATGCATGGTTTTACAGTCTTCTGTCATTTAAGAGGTACATGCCAGCTGGAGGACAATGTGACCAGCAGGAGATTGTGTATACGAGAATGCAACATGAAGTAAAACTACCCAATTTGGCCTTAACTGACTTCACACATTGTGCAACTCCTTAAAATTATTTCCAATTAATGTGTTTTCTGTGCTCTCTTCCAATAAGGGATCTGTATCTCTCACCTAGTTTTAGAGGAATAATAGAGACTGGCTGGACTTTGTTTTGCTTGTGGAGAGAGAACTCTTTTATTGCTAAGAGAAAGGGAGCAACCAGATACCAGCACCATTTTGAATGTGCATGCCTGCTCAGCAGCTGACATGAACAGGAATAAACATCATGGTCTGATGAATTTGTTTTTCCCTTCCCACCCTCCTTATATATTTTTTAAAAATATTTAGCCTAATGAAGAGTTTTGGCAAACTCAAAAGCTTGCACATTACAAGTGGGAACCCAAAAGGATATGCAGGAGGCATCTCACTTCCCCTCTATGACTATTTCCTCTCTCCCTTTCCTGAAAGTCCCCATAGTCTCTCCCCTTTTCCTGCTTCCTTCTCTCCTTCTAGCATTACCAACCTTTGGGTTGGGGGGATGGAGATCTCTTGGAATCACAATAGATCTCCCAACTACAGAGTTCCCTTAGGGTTGCCAGTTCGAGGTTGGGAAATCCCTGGAGATTTGGGGGTGGAGGAAATGGATGCTTTGGAGGGTCTATGGCATTATACTGCTCTGAGGTCCCTCCCCTCTTCAAACCACACTGTCCTCAGGCTCCCCCCCCCATTTTTTTGAGAATTTCTGGAGAGCTTCCAGTGGGTGGATCGGTGATGGCGGTCGCTCTCCTCGAAGTTCGAGGAGGCGACTAGCACACCTTTGGCTTGGAGGGGTGCCACCTCAAATGGCTCTCCCATGGAACCTTTGCGGTGGGTTCCAAGCCAGAGGGCTTTTGAGGGTTAGCCTCTTCGACGGCTCGAAGCCGTGGAATAGAGGCTTCTCTCCACCCTGATGGTCCAGCCGGTGGGTGACCTATGGGTGTAAGCCAATCTGACCGGGACAAGCGCAGGAGATCAAGCGGAATAGCGATGGAAGAGAGTGAGGTCAGAAGTGACCAACAATGAACGTGAATGAGAGATAAATGGACTGTTTTTGTAAAGTGAAGCCCCACCCCACCCCATGGAGAAAGCGGAGTGCAGGGAGGGACGCCTCCTGAGCGATTGAATAGATCAAAGAAGCGAAGGGGGGGAGGGGAGAGAAACAGCATTACATTTTGAGAGACTTACTTGAGCTTAGATAGAGAAACGGCGAGTCTTTCGAGCTCTGAAACAGAGGTGTTGAATTGTAAACAAAGAGAGAACACGATGGTTCCACGAGGGAAAAAAAAACCGAAAGGCAGCCAGAGTCCAAG
>NW_015170293.1:828036-828216 GCF_001447785.1 Gekko japonicus | reverse complement strand
GAGACGTCATGAAGACGTTAGCGGATATGCTGAAACTGGTATTGGAGCAGCTCGGTGGTATTAACCAGCAACTGCCCACACTAAACCAAAACTTCACCTTGCAGCAGCGCCAGCTGGCAGAGATAGAGAAAAAAGTGGAGCAGGCAACTGAGAAGTTGGTAGAAATGGACACCGGGAACA
>NW_015170293.1:827647-827841 GCF_001447785.1 Gekko japonicus | reverse complement strand
AAAGGAAAAAGAAGATTTGAAGAAGACTCTGGGAGAGATCATCGCTCCAGTAACAGGCTTATCAGCGGATGAAATAATAAAAGATATAGAGTCTGCCTATCGGGTATACTCGAATTACATTAAAAAAAAATAGCCTGCCTAGGGAGATTGTAGTCAAGTTTGCAAGAAGACAGACCAGAGATGTTATATTAAAG
>NW_015170293.1:827376-827550 GCF_001447785.1 Gekko japonicus | reverse complement strand
AGAGAGAAGATTGACTCCATCTTTAAAGCAAAGGAATTTTTGAGACGACAGCTGGGGCCAGAAGCAGAACTCAAAGATGAAGAAACAAAATCGAGTAACTCTGCTACCTCTGGAATGGGGGAGGACTCTGGGGAGGAAGTGGGTGCGGGAGCAAGCAAAACGGTGTATGATTTC
>NW_015170293.1:806360-826449 GCF_001447785.1 Gekko japonicus | reverse complement strand
GTCTTCCCCAGGCCGCAAAGCTCCAGCGATGGGCTTCCTCAGGCCTCCCCCGGGCCGCAGTGCTCCAGCGCAGGCCCCGGGAGGCCGGCAACTGGCCTCAGGCCTCCCCCAGGCCACAGCGCTCCAGCGCGGGCCCCGCGAAGCCGGCAATGGGCCTCCTCAGGCCTCCCCCGGGCTGCAGCACTCCACTGTGGGCCCCAGGAGGCCGGCGATGGGCCTCTTCAGGCCTCCCCTGGGCCGCAGCACTTTGCCATGGGGAGCTGGGGGCGGGGCTTGCCGCCACCACCATTTGTGCTAGCTCCTGGGCTGCCAGAGCGGTGCTACGGTGTGCTCCAGCCCCAGATGACCCCTGCCTATATCCTCTCCCTGCCTCATTCTCTCCTTCTTACCCATTTACCAACTTAACTTTTATCTGCCTCCCACCTTCAGCTATATGTATTTATTATTTATTTCATTTATACCCCATCTGTCCCCACAGTAAGGACCAAAGCAGCTTACGTTATTCTCTTTTCCTCCTTTTTATCTACACAACAACCCTGTGAGGTAGATTAGGCTGAAAGTATGTGACTGGTCCAAAATTACCCAGTAAGCTTCCATAGCAAGATGGGGGTCTGAATCTGGGTCTTGGAGACCCTAATCTGAAGCTGTAATTGCTACACCACACTGTCTTTCATAGAGTGGCTGCTGTTAAACAGTAGCAAGCAGCCAGGCCCACTCCCTCAGTCAGCCTTTTACTGACTGAGCCAAGCTTGGAATGCTATGGTTGCCTAGTAACAGCTACTGAGGGAATCTGTTGTTTAAAGCTACAGGCGTTCTTTTTATCATATTTGGATTTTTTAAAGCTGTCCAGTGTATTTTGTTTAGATGTCACATTTTTCTGCAATCTAGGACCCTTTTCAGGTTTGTAGAAAACTTTGTCTTGCTTGTTCAACAGCTCCAGTCACCGAGTATCCAAAGATTTCGGAATTCTAATATAAGATTTGGTTGGTTCTAATAAAAGGATTGTATTTTGGGGTTTGGATGTTCCTTATGAGTCATCATTTTGTTGAAACTGAAAGCACCCCAAATCTTTATCCTTTCCTGACAGGGGAGTTGTTCCAAACAGTGTTGCCCTGTACTGCACCTTTCTACAGTAGAGATTCCATATGGTGATTCTTTAGTGGAACCCTTTAGTGGAACCACTGATTTTCTATATCTATTGAGAAAACCGTAAAGGGGTGGTAGCTGGTAGGGAGCTGGAGATAGCTTTGAATAACTTCTTTTTCAAAAAAAAAATGGGGGGGGGAGAAAGAGTTTCCCACATTAAATTTAGGAGCACTCAAAATAAAACAACTTCTAAAATTATCCAATTTGCTCCAGGGTTTGTGTGGAAGAATAAGCATGTAATTATCAATTAGCAAAAAGTCCCTTGGAATGTACGGTTGCAAGGGGGATCATTAATTGAAAGGTTTTTCTGAACGCAGTTGCTTGAAAAAGTGCCATCTGAAATTATTTCAGGGCTGCTGGGGCTGCCCATTATAGATGGGTGGGGAACTGGCATGCAGCAGTAATGAGTTTAGAGGGTGAATGAAGTCTATTTTGTTACTGAAAATAAAACAAAGCATGATCAGAGATAGGATGATCCTGTGTTTGAAGGTGTAAGTCAGGCTCGGCAGCCAGCCTTCCATGGTGGCTGTTTTTCCATCTTATTCTGGGGATTAAAAGTCCTACAGCTTTGTAAAACAAGTGGATTTTACTTGCTCTGTTTCAATGTTTTCTCTCCTTCTTTGATTGGTTTATGGATGTAATATTAACAAACCATTACTTTGTTTTCCATTGTAGAGCTGAGGAATAAAGTGATCAATTTTTGGACTTAATGTATGTATTGCCCTTAGACATTTTGGTCATTGTTCCTGCTTCTGACCATAGATTGATTGATTGATCTGGAAAAAAATTATGCCACTTCTCCTGAGAACTGCTGAAGGTAGCTCACAAAGTTAAAACAACTCAATAAAATAATAAAAAAACAGCAACAGAAGACCTTTCATGTAATAGTCAGTGTTCAAATGTTAGCTGAGTAGTATCTTTACCCTTAGTCATTGAAATTGTGCGGAATATCACCAGAAGAGAGTCATATATATAATAAATACTCTCATTACATAGTAATTGATTTTTAATTCCGTTCTTCACATAGCATCTGAGACACTTTAGGAGTCCTGCACTAGAATTCAGAAAAATAAGTCTGTTTCATATATCACCTTTCATCCAGTGATTGTTAATAAATGCAGATGTTCTAATGAATGTATGGATTTTCTCGATTGACATGAGCTTTCCTATTGATCTCAGTGCAATGTATGCATTCATTTGGTTTTGCAGCTCAAATGAATGGGGATTCCTTTGTGAAATCCAATCAGTCTTGTCCTATGTTGGGTTTTTTTTACCTTTGAATATATCAATTTTCTTCAGTATAAAACAATCTGGATTACTTTGTGTGAGTGCCTCATAATACGCACATAACTATGGATCTGCATAAGGGGTTGTAGCATCTTTCAAACTAGGTTTATATTCCTGTGTATGTTTCTTTGCTGAAAGAACTTCACAGGTCATGACATATATAGAAGTTTAATAGTCTTATAAAGGAGTGAACTTGATTCAGTAGCAGTCTTCCTATTTTTTATTGCTGTGATCAGGAAGAAAATATTCATCAAGATATTCCTTGTTTGGAATTTTGCCTGTGAATATAAATTTTCCCTCACTTCATAGCTTAGTCAGAATCCCCATCCGTTATCTATGTAACGGTTCGTGAAGAAACTAAAGACAGACGAAACTTTGAAACAACTTACATATAGTTGAAGGTAAAGAACAAGAATGGGGAAAGCTCGGAGACCATTTTAACACTCAAGAAACAACCCATAAAGGTTTCAGAAGGGGCTCCATACAGAATTATTAGGTTCGCATCATACTTGAAAAGCAGGCTAATAATTTGGAAGCCTAAATTTAGACCCCAGACTTGCTGTTGTTAAACACTCAAAACTTTGATTCCAGGTAGTACTTATGCCTCTTCATGATGATTTAGAGCCAGCCAGGGCCTATAAGACAGAGCTCTTCCACCAGGCCTTTGATTAGGGAGCTGCACCCAATAAACGGAGGCCCTGGCCCTGATATTAACACCATTACTGACAGCCAGATATACCCAGACTATGATGTTAGCTGACTGTATGCCTATGCTGGATGCTGCTAATGCCCGCCATTGTTTATACGAACTGCAATAGCACTTTATGGTATGCTTTTATAATTATACAAGAAGGGGAAACCCGCGATACTTGTGGTGGGGAGAAGGAGCTCCACATGGAGGAGGAGGAGGAAGCAGCTGCAGGTGAGCCTTCTCCCCCCCCCCCCCCCGCACCAACGGCGAGGCCTGCATGGCTCCCAGGCACTGGGCTCAACAAGCCTTCTCCCTCCTCCCCCCCCGGCATTGAGGGCTGAGCTCGGCCCACCAAGACTTCTCTTTCCCCCTCCCTCCCGGTAGCAGCGGCGAGGCCTGAGCTCAACCCGCCAAGCCTTCTCCTTCCCCTCTCCCCCCTCCCCGCGGCAGTGAGGCCTGATTGGCTCACAGCTGCCGGCCCGCCAAGCCTTCTCCTGCTCCCTCCTGTCCCGGCGGCAGCAGCAGCAGGACAGTTGCGGGGCATTCTCTGCGCATGCACAGGGAACACTTTTGAGTGAAGAGGACCTAAAGAGCCTCTTGCTCAGGGTAAAAGAGGAGAGCGCAAAAGTGGGCTTGAAGCTCAACATCAAAAAAACTAAGATCATGGCATCCGGCCGCATCACTCCTTGGCAAATAGAAGGGGAAGTCGTGGAAGTAGTGACAGACTTCACGTTCCTGGGATCCCAGATCACCGCAGACTGTGACAGCAGCCATGAAATTAAAAGGCGCCTGCTCCTTGGGAGGAAAGCGATGGTGAACCTAAACAGCATGATAAAAAGTAGAGACATCTCCCTGCCAACAAAAGTCTGCATGGTCTAAGCAATGGTATTCCCAGTAGTCATGTATGGCTGCGAGAGTTGGACTATAAGGAAGGCCGAGCGCCGAAGAATAGATTCTTTTGAACTTTGGTGCTGGAGAAGACTCTTGAGAGTCCCATGGACTGCAAGAAGATCCAATCAGTCAATCCTAAAAGAAATCAACCCTGACTGTTCCCTGGAAGGCCAGATAATGAAACTGAAGCTCAAATACTTTGGCCACCAAATGAGAAGGGAGCACTCACTGGAGAAGACCCTGATGCTGGGAAAGATTGAAGGTCAAAGAAGACGGGGACGGCAAAGGATGAGATGGTTAGACAGTGTCATAGATGCAACGAACATGAAATTGAGCACACTTCAGAGGACGGTGGAAGACCGGAAGGCCTGGTGGGCGCTGGTCCATGGGGTCGCGAAGCGTCGGACTCGACTGTGCGACTGAACAACAACAAAAAATATCCCCCATATACCCCCAAATGTACAGGAAAATCTCTTTGCCCCCTAGGTGCCTCCAATGTGTGGGTTTAGATATCCGCACGCGGGGGGTGCCTTGGTTATTAGATATATAGATTGTTGTGGTTTTATTTGGTCTCTTGTTTTAGTTGTTTTATACATATTATGTAAGCCGCCCTGAGCCTGCCCAGGTGGGGAGGGCAGGATAACAACAACAACAACAATAATTAAAACCAAAGCTGTATTCCTGTGAACACTTGCTGATTTCAGTGGACTTAGAAGAGTATAACTCTGCTTAGGATTGCATTGCATATTAATGCATAATAAGAACTTATCCTTGTAGGCAGCCAAACTTCAGGTATATGAATGATAAACTATAGTTTATTGACACCTAATCTCAGTAAACATTACCTGCCTAGGGCTTCATTGTATAAGAAAAGAGTATCTCTGCAACTGATTTCATGCAATACCAATTTGCAGTGTTTTAGGGCTCAGATGTGACAATCTTGTGGTAGGATGTCTTGGTGGCGTTTGCTCATAACTAGATGAGTTCTTTTGTAACCTATATTAGGATATGGTACTTGGTTGGCGTTAAAGTGATAGATTGATATTGAAACAGACTTTTCCCCCCACGTTTACTTGAAACCAAGCCCTGGCTGATAGAAGTGTTGATATAATGTCAAATGCAAAAACATTTTTATTATACTCTGATGATATGCATTGCCTTCTGTGTACACACAGGAGGATTTCCATGGACATACAGAGTTCCACTTGCACAGTAGCCATTCAGTTTCTATGTGGTTTCTTTAATATGGGTTATGGTGTCTGCATGCCAGCACTAGGACATTTTATTGTGCTGTGGAGGCCGAAGTGGGGGCAGACTGAGAGTGGTGTGGTAGCATAAGCAATGAAAAATGACTGTAGCTAGACATGAGCGGCACCACTGTCCCTTGCTATAGACCAGGGGAACAAGACCAGGGGAACTTGAGCAATTTACTGGATTTTAATCTTTTTTTTGTGCTGGATTTTATAATTTGTCTTAAAATTATTGTTAGCCATCTCAGTGCATATGGCAGAAAGAAGCATTCCAATATTTCTGATAAATAATAGCACTTGATTAGATGGGGAACTGAGCCCTCCTACTCACTGACTTCCAGCCATGTACAATCCTTCCTCTTTTCCCATATATACAAATGCGTCATTATCCAGATCATTTATTGTGTGAAGAAAGAGAAGAGTTTTAAGCAATCTATGTGGATATCAGGTATGTTTTGTATTTACATTTCCTGCACTCACTAAAAGATAATTTGAAGAACACTACCATAAAAATTATTTTCCAACTCAGTAGGTGCAGGTTCAGCTGATTAGAAGTAAACCACTGACATGAAAATGTGGTGGCCCCTTGTAGTGAGGGAAGCTGGCTGTAATTCCAAACAAATGATACAATATTTTTTTTTGTGCCATATGTTGAAAAAAAAAATTCCTTGCATTGTGTGCATGTCACAGGAACACCTGCCATGATGCATCTCCGTGGGTGCTTGGTTGTGTATACAAAATTAGTATGAAAATGACCAGTAATTCTCCCCAATAGTTATTCTGCTATTCAAGCCCATGGCCAGGAGTCACAAGAAGTTGAGAAGATGAATAATTTTCTTTATCTGTCCATCTGGAAGTTGACGGGAAGAATCCAAGGAAAAGCTTCTGGATTTGTAAAAGTTAGACACATCTTAAAACATATGAATGACTTCCCTTGCTGACAGGATTTAGTTAAAGCTCATTATAGAGAAAGGTGCTATGAGAAAATTTTATAGAGTGAATGCTCTTTATAAACTATATGTTAAAGTTCATACAGTTTTCATTTAATCCATCAGTACTGCCTGCAGCAGAAAGTACATTTCATGGTATGTTCTGGGAGGGGGAACCCCCAAAATGAGAACCATGTGCCTTTTTCTTTTCTTTTAAGCCGCTTCTTTACTTCTTCTCTGGTATTTTAAGAACTTTTGTACAATTCATAAAATCAGATCTGCAGAGGCAAAATATTCCATTACTGCATAGTGACACTTTTACAGGTGTTGAAAATATTGCTAAAACTTTGTGAAGGGTGTTTTCTGAGGAGGCTGTTGAGCAAGTGTGTCGTGACGGTGAGTATATCCAGTAGCAAATGCAAAGCTAATTCCAGCTGCAGGCCATCGTGCAGTTCTCTGTGTTGAAGCGCTCCATGTTCCCATTACAATGTTAATAGGAGCATATGTTAACCGGGCATCACCCACACCCCTGTTTAGCTCCCACCAACAGCAGCAATGGTATTCTCAGTAGTCAAGTATGGCTGTGAGAGTTGGACTATAAGGAAGGCCGAGCGCCGAAGAATAGATTCTTTTGAACTATGGTGCTGGAGAAGACTCTTGAGAGTACCTTGGACTGCAAGAAGAACAAATCAGTCAATCCTAAAAGAAATCAACCCTGTCTGTTCCCTGGAAGGCCAGATAATGAAACTGAAGCTCAAATACTTTGGCCACCAAATGAGACGGGCACACTCACTGGAGAAGACCCTGATGCTGGGAAAGATTGAAGGTCAAAGAAGACGGGGACATCAACGGATGAGATGGTTAGACAGTGTCTTAGATGCAACGAACATGAAATTGAGCAAACGTCAGAGGACAGTGGAAGACAGGAAGGCCTGGAGGAATCTGGTCCATGGGGTCGCAAAGAGTCGGACTCGACTGTGCGACTGAACAACAACAGCAGCAGCATTTCTGGATGATATTCCATGTAGGCACTTTATATATTAGAAAGAGGTAGAGCTTTCCCCATATCAATGGGACACCCACAGTGAGATCTGTCACATATGTACACACCATGTACTAGAGATCATGGGTCTTAACTGAGTGTGAATCCCTCTTTGAAAATTATAGCTGACCTAAGAAAGAAACAGGTAACAGATAATCAGATATGGTGAAATAAAGTGATACTGCCCTTGATCTTACATTAAGTCAGAGGTGGTACTGAAAGAGCTTGGTGGCTGTACAGTTAGCACAAAAACCGTTCCTATTATGATAGACTGGCATTTCTGTTTGCTGAAAAGGGAGGACAGTTTTGCTGATTATTCTGCTTCAGGTTTCCAGTTTGCCCTTGAACTGGTTTTTTTTTCGGGGGGGGGGGGCATTCATTGACTTGCAGGAGCGCAATTTCAGGGGGTACAAAAGGCTACAGTGGGAGATGAAGGCAGGAAAATTGCATCAGAGCATGGAGTGGGGAGCTGAAGATGGCAAGATAATGGTGTCTTTGTCCATGATGTATCTACTTTCTTTTGTCTCATTATTGTCTCTGGTCAAACATATTTTTCTATGGGGGAGGTGTTATTTTGTAAAAATTGATGAAAGAGATTATAGCGGGATGAGTGTATGCAATGCAGATAATGGTATTTCTATCATAATTTATATGTTTGAACTTCTGAAGTCCTCTGTGGTCTAGATCTGGATTAGACTTTGCCCCGTGCATTAATATAATCGGAAGAAATTCTGCTTTAGTTGCCACCACCACTGGTGCCCACAGAGGTGGTGTTTTGTGGGGGGGGGGGGTTGCCACCTATATTGTGGAATTTCCTCCCAAGTGAGATCCAGCCACAACTTTTAAACAAAATTATGAACATTGTATTTTGTCATAGTTTTAAATTTGGTTTTAATAGTATCATTTTGATTGCTTCATTTTAAACTACTTTAAGCCAGAAAAGTGAGATTTAAATAAAATAACCACATAATGCCTCCTTCAGCTTTTTTTTTTGGTGGGGGGAAAGAATCTATTATCTGTCTCCAGTTTCAGACAAAGGACCTATTCAGAATGAGAAGATTTGAAGTGCTAATGTAATAATATGCTCAGGTACAGGGCAAGTTGCATTCTTTGTGCCAAGATTTTAATATGTTCAAAGAATGTTGAAGAAGGCCCTCCTAGGATGGGTGACATTGCAGTACTCTTTGATGAATTGATTACTGTATCATGGGGGCCTGGTCACCAGGGTATCAAGTCTGGCTGAACCATGCTGCTGTTGGATGCTCAGGAGATGGCAGTGTTTAACTGTCAAAATGGCTTTCTAACTTATAATGTTTGTTTTCTGAATAGCCATAGAATCTTCCTTCCCTTGTTAAGAATCTCAGCAGAGCGTTAATGCAAATTACTTTTGTAATAATACTAAGAGTAAGTAAATAATGCAAGCACAATTTATAGTGAACAGATCAACATTTAGTGTCACTTTCTCTCTTCTGTTTTCTTGGCCAAATCCTTTTGGTCGCTTTTTTATGCTTCTCGATTAACAACTCTTATTTAACATTTAGTTGTTACAGTGCAAACATAATTCCTTCCATCCAAAGTCCAGTGTTATGATAATACCAGCTTTCAAGACCCAGATTTACATTATACTGTGTATAAAATCTCTCTGTGGTAATTTTTCAAAATTCTGCACTGTATAAACTTGGCATATCTTGCCCATTTCAAGGAAGCAGTCAGTGCAGTCCTAGACAGAGTTGCATTCTTCTAAATCCTTTGAAGTCAACATGCTTGAAAGGATTAACCATGCTTAGGGTGGCACTGGATATTTCTAGCTTTCTGTAGTATTCTGTATGTCTGCAAATTAATGAAACTATACAGATTGCAGATTACAGATCCAGCTTTTTCTTTTAAGATTCTGTTGCATGCTTACATTCAGATGTACTGGGAGGGTGTTGACTAGAGTTATTAGTACCTTTCCAAGATGAGCACGGTTTTTAGGTGATGGACCATTCAAAGGGAAATAAGGGGATATTCTGAAATATTGTTTCTCAGGATTAGTCTTCCACATAATGTTAGGTATTTCTAAAATTAGGCAGTGGGGATCGGAGCAGCACCTTCTCTGAAGACTTCAATAGATGGGAGATTAGAATTTCGCATTCATTTAACAATCCAAATAAAACAATGCTTTGGGATTAGATTGTGTTTTTTGTTCCCTGGTGAACTGCAAGAAGTCCATTGCATATCATCCCCAAAACCAGGTAATGCAAGGATTTTAACATGCTAATTAGTAGCTTGTTATGACCATCCTATAAAAATATAAAATAAATGCTTAAAAATAAATGCAAACTCCTGTGGTATGTTGCGGTGCATTCAAAGCGGGAATTCAGGAAAGATGGAGGAGATAGTTAAAGTCACCTTTTGCCTTTGTATTTTTAATAATTGAGATGAATGGATGAGCTCTGCTGTTGATTTTTTGATACATGGCTTGTGTTTGAATTCTACTCTACCAGAGGCTGCTGATTCCCCATTAGTGACTCTCCTTTCATTGCTTGCTAAACTTATTAATGTCAATTTCATTGCCAATTTCTGGACTCACTTCCCTTGTCTTCATCAGATTGTTTTGTTAAACCTGTAAAATGATTTTGGGAACATTTTAAACAGATTGTTATGCAGCTGAAAAAAAGAGGGAGGCGAGAGACAAACAGGTACACATTTTAATTTTTCCTCCAGTAATAGCATATGGTTTTATGTCCATTCCTCAATTCATCTAAAAGTTTTGGCATTAATTAACATGAGGGGAAAAACATCCTTCAAAAGTCATCACAGGCTGAGAGCAGTAACGTGAGCCTGATGTATTAGTATGTGTTGTGTTACACTGTATAAACATATACATTCTCGAAATACAGTTGTAGCATTTCTCCAAATCGCAATCCATCAAAAATGATATGTTTTTTCCCCCTTCTGAAAAATGAACCGTTAGCATTTTTGGCTGGCTTCCCATGACGGGGAGGGGGGGGGAGGCTGCTGCTTCAGGTTTTCAAACTAGCTCTTGATTCTTGTCAGTTGTTTAAATAAGTGTCTCTCTCTTCTCGTTCTCCCCTAAGATGTTGAACAACTTGTTTTTAAAGCTGTATGGGTGTATTTGCACTGGCACCTATCTGAGGGTTGATGTTGTGCTATATACAAGTCCATCTGCAAGCTGTCACTTCCTCGTGATGCAGATGTTGTGATTTGTCAACACTGTACTAAGTCGGCACTGCCATGGACTATACTGTTCCTGTGGTTCCAAACGGAAGAGGTACAGTCTCTCTTACCATCACTGTGCCTCCTACCCTGGAGTTTTTCATGTGCAAAATGTTACATGATGTCACATGCCCATTTAGCCAGATTGTTCATGCCCATGAGTCCTTTTCAGATGTTGGGTTTTGGGGAACCTACTCATGCATAGTGGTAGACTGGGCTACTCATGATCCTCCTGACACCTGTGATTGCCATTTTGCTTGAACAGTGCAATATGCATAGTTTTCCATGTGTGTATAGCTTTACTGTGCACAAATGCATACCCTCAAAATTCCAACATCCAGTACTGAAGTGGAAAAATGTATACATTACTCTATTAACACAAAATTGTGACTGCACGTATCAGGATGATTGTATGTAGCACATGTTCCCTTTATGGGTGGTTGGTGCTTTGCATCAAAACTGAATGACTGGTAATGACTTTGGTAGTATTAAGATGGGTATGAGGAACAGTGAATCCAATGTCTTTTCATGAATAAAGACTCATGAAACATTCATTGTGTAAAACTGTGGTAACAACATCTTGGAGCCTAACGTGGTGTTCTGTCTGTTTAGCAGCAGCTTCTCCAATGAACAGCTTTTCCTTCTTCGGAGGATTTTATGTTCTGTATCATGTAAATCCACACAGCCAATATGGAGAGGGTTAAACAAACCTACCTGCAAAAACTTAATCTATTGAGCTGGATATATTACCGAAAAAGGAAACATTTTCTGGTACTGTAGCCTTTTCTACACTCATTTACCCTCCTTCTCTTAGTTATACCCTCATGCACAAAGCTAAATATTTCCTCTCTACCTGTCTGTGGACAGCTATTAAATATCTGTAAACTACAATTTTTCATGTGCCAAAACACTAACACAAAGACACATATTTCTTCCTCATAAATCAGTCCCTATAATTTTATATGAATGGTATGGGAAGTATGGCAAACCTAGACAGCATAATAAAAAATAGAGACATCACTCTGCCAACAAAAACCCGTATGGTGAAAGCAATGGTATTCCCAGTAGTCATGTATGGTTGTGTGAGTTGGACCATAAGGAAGGCCGAGCACCAAAGAATAGCTGCTTTTGAATTATGGTGCTGGAGAAGACTGTTAGAGTGATTTCGCATTAGAGCCGCCTTGTGGCGCAGCCGCCGTTTGCCCCGACACTATTTGTCAATTTCACACCCGAGGCTGTGGGGCTGCATTTGACCCGCAGCTTCGCCCGATTTCCTCCACAGTTTCGTGATCCTCAAAAAACAGGATCACGAAACTGCGGAGGAAATCGGGCGAAGCCGCGCGTCAAAATGCAGTCCCCGCAGCTTTGGGTGTGAAATTGACATGTTTGTGTCGGGGCAAACGGCGGCTGCGCCGTGAGGCAGCTCTAGTACGAAATCGCCCTTAGTCTCCTCAACAATCCTAAAAGAAATCAACCCTGACTGTTCCCTGGAAGGCCAGATACTGAAGCTGACCAAATGAGAAGGGAGCACTCACTGGAGAAGACCCTGATGCTGGGAAAGATTGAAGGTCAAAGAAGAAGGGGATGGCAAAGGATGAGATGGCTAGACAGTGTAATCGATGCAACGAACATGGGGTTGAGCAAACTCCGGAGGACAGGAGGGCCTGGCATGATGTGGTCCATGGGATGACAAAGAGTTGGACTCAACTATGTGACTGAACAACAAAAATGGAAAGCTGCCATTTTGTTTGAGTATACTAACAGTGATTCCAGGTCAACCAATACATTTAAAAATATATGACTTTGAAAATGTCTTAGGGTCTTAGTCTAGACAAGACATTGGGAGATTCAGGAATCTTGGACTGGTAGTTCTTGAGACAGCATGTCACATTTGGAAGCATAGATCTTGTTCTTGCTCTCAGACAGCAAATCCTAGTGTAACTGCAAAGTGAAGAGCCTGTGATGGGACAGCAATTCAATATTCAGAATATTACTTAATCTGCTCTGAACACTGTTTCTCATTTCTAGTAAATATCATGAGATGTGGATACCCCATATAGATACATGACAAAGAGTTACCCCTTTCTAAGTACATTAGTCAAAGGAGGGGGGAAGTATTAGACCTCAAAGGGAGAAAAAAATCTTGACATAAATGCACAGGTTCATATTATTTGTAGATTATGAAGAATAAAAAATCTTCGAGAAAAAATAATCTGAAAAATCAAGATAAAATTACTACTCTTTCTGAAGCTATCTATCAAGAAGAATAGGGTGAGTGTTTTTAATTTTGTTTGCATCTTTTCTGGAATATTTGTGCAGGCTTTTTTTGGCATATTAAGTCCTTGTTGAGATATTGTTGGCCCTGTTTCATGGAGCATCAAGTTTTATAAATATCACAAATAGGTCAAGAGCATGTGCTCAATTAATTTGCATTGCAAAAAAATTAATGCCGGGTGTCTAAAGTTTAAACGGGCTCTTTGTCTATAAGCAGAGGTCTAGTAAATAAGCAACAGTGAGAAAGAACACCAAAACGCTCTTTACATTGGCTAGACGATCTGCATATCAATAAAGCAGTACTTTTGGGAAGATTCTCCCTGGACAGAAGCATGTTCCAGCATTGTTCTTTGGCACAAGTTGTAAGATTCTTGTTTGTGAAGCTTTCTGTCAGCAGTGCTCTATAGAGCTAAATGTGTTAATGAGGAATGAGATGGAGAAAACTTTGTTCTGAAGCCTATGGTCTGTAGCTGGGATTTAAAATTGTTACTTTGAGCATGGCAGCCTGTGTAAACAGGTACAATGAACTGGATAGATTTCTCCATTGTGTGAGTTTGTTGACATTGCTAAAACTTTAAACCTAGATTTGTCACAACCTCTGTAGTTATGGTTGCATTCTTTGATTGACCAGGTGTGTTTTGGAATAGCAGTACAGGTATAGCAGTACAGGTATACACCAGTAGGCTTAGGTAAAATGTATAAAGGTCAAATTGATACACACCATCTGTGGAGCAGAGGAGCCAGTTTAGAAGCATCATCAGTGCATTAATTACAAACATACCTTTTTCTGTCCCAAGGCAAGCTCTGAAAAGCCAGCTTTGCTTTTCAGAGCATGTTTGTGTGAAAATCTAGCTATGAAGGGTTCCTGTTGGTTAGTGCTTGGAGAATATTTGCAATCATGTTTATGTTGTTGTTCATGCAACATATAAATGAATACATATGTGCCACCTTTTAGTGGTTCTCCCACTTAAAGGGGTCCACGTGGCACCCATCTGAGCCATTTCCTTTCCTATAGTGGTTCTCACCTTTGGAACAGGCACCATGAGGAGATAAGGGGGGTGCCATCTTTAGAAGGCTGTATGAATATCTCATTTCAAGGGCTTTTAATGGGAATTAAACTGCAGGTATTTTCGGGGGGGGGTAACTTGCCTTGAGCCACAAGGGAAGGAGATAGCATAAACAATTTAATATAAATTAATTTATATATTGTTTTATACAATTTATATTACCTTAAACACAAGTGATGCTGATAGCTAATTCAGCACATGACTTCATTCCAGGAACAGCTGTGATGCACTTTTCAAGCTAGGCTCACATTTTGGGTGCTCTTAAAATCTTTTGACTCAAAGCGGTAGAGAGACAAAGGATGTATTACTTATTTATACTACTTATCAATGTGAAGCTTTGGAAATTATCATTTTCTGAAAGAGACTTGAGGTGTTTTATTAACGGAATCTCAGCACCACATGACATCAGAAATCCCAAGGCTCTTTGGGAGTAGCTACGTCCATTTCAAATTAATTTATAGCCTCGATGGGAGTGCTCCTAAGCATGTCTACTTAGAAGTCAGTTCCAGTTTCAGTACCTTTATTGGCACACATACATCGAAGTCATGTCTGCTTACTTCCAGGAAGCTGTCTTTTGGATTGCAGCCGATGTATCCAAAGAGAAGGAAATAAGGAGATAAGTATATTTGGGGAGTGGGGAAAGAACATGCCATATGTAGCAGCTTCAGCTTAGCATTTATGCGGTCTTTTATAAGTCCTGCCGAGGGAAGATAGAACACTAGTGAAGAAAATTGTTCAAGACAGTTCAATAAAAAAATATATGGGCTTTCAAATGTAGAATGTGTCATGCTGTGAAACACAGCTATAGATACAATGGCTATGTTCCTATGCTGTGGTCCCCATATGGGAGACAATAAAACGGGCAGATTATATGTTGGCTGTTCACGATCACATGCTTATGAATTGTAGGCAGTCAAAACAGCTTGGAAACTTAACTGTTTATTTCTGTACTTTTAAATTGTCCACTGGGCAAGGGCCATGACCCGTCTGATTGTTGTTGTTTTGGGGTGGGGGGGTTGTATCATATCTAGACTACTGCAGGCAATAAACAAATGTATATTAGACATCATATGTAAGTAGTTATTTCCTCAATACATATGATAGACATCACTTCTTACTCCCTTCCAGACTTTCCAGGAAAGCAAAAATTGATATATTTCTGGTCCAATTTCAGAAGATGATTGTGTTCTGCTGGAATGGGGAGGGGCCATGGCTCAGTGGAAGAGCCTCTGGTTTGCATGCAGAATAGGATTGCCAGGTCTAGGTTGGAAAATACCTGGAGACTTTGGGGTGGATCCAGGAGAGGGCGGGGTTTGAGGAGGGGAGGGGCCTCAGCATGGTACAGTGCGATAGAGTCCCCCCCTTCAAAGCAGCCATTTTCTCTAGGGGAGCTGATCTCTGTCAACCGGGGATCAGTTGTAAAAGCAGGAGATCTCCAGGCCCCACCTGGAGGCTGACAACCCTACTGCAGAAGTTCCCAGGTTCAATACTTGACATCTCCAGTTAAAAGGATATGGCAGTAGGTGATGTGAAAGACCTCAGCCTGAGACCCTGGAGCATCTCTGCCAGTCTGAATAGAGTAGACAGTACTGACTTTGATGGAGTCCCAGGGGTCTGATTCAGTATAAGGTAGCTTCATGTGTGTTCAGCACTCTTTCAGGAGTAGAGGGGATTACCTTCAGTTAATGTAAATTAATGCTTTAGATTTTTCAGGAATCTAAGGAATTTAAGGTGTGTTTTTTTAGCAGAACTTCATCAAAATCCTCATGGGTGTTGTATATGTATGGTTGAAAGCTTCTGAAGATTTTTGGTTTTCTTCTTTTTATTAACAGTATTTGTTAAAGTGGTTTTTTTCCTTGATAGTGAATTGTGTGTATTCATGCATGTGTATGTGTGTGAAGCTAGACTTTTAAAGGCGCTGTATATCCTTACATTTTTACTCTTAATAATAAACAATATAATAATTTGACTTGGGAATACTTTGTTATTCTTATATGGTAGTGGTGGCCAACATTTTTTAAAAGGATGCTGCAACTCAGGGGCAGTGTATAATATGTTATCCCACTAAGATACAGCACAGTGTTGAAAAAAGTAGATTTTTAATCTTTATTGTAGTTATTTAGCTAGTTATACCAACCTAGCAGTTCGAAAACAAGAAATTGCAAGTAGATAAATAGGTACCACTTCGGTGGGAAGGTAACAGCGTTCCGTGTGCCTTGGTGTTTAGTCATGGCGGCCACATGACCACGGAAACATCTTCAGACAGCGCTGGCTCTTCGGCTTTGAAATGGAGATGAGCACCGCAACCCTAGAGTCGGACTCGACTGGCTTTCGAACAAGAGAACCTTTACCTTTACTCCACTTTTCTCTTCACTGGGGACCTAAAGTGACTTGCAGCATTGTTCTCCCTCCTCCTTTTTATCTTCACAGTCACCACCAGGTAAGTTAGGTTCAGAGAAAGTGAGTAGTCCAAGGTAGAGTTGCCAGGTCCTACCTGGCTGTCGGTGGGGGACTCCAGAGTACATTCTGGGAAGTGATGTCATCATGTCACTGACATTGGGGAGGGTGATACTCTAGTTTTTGGGCAAAACTCTATGGCTTGAGCCCAACTTTACCATAGAGTTTTGCGTAAAAACTAGAGTGTCATCCCCAACGTCAGTGATGTGACATCACTTCTGGGTGACATCATTATGTTACATTTGGGGCATTGCAGGTGGGGTTTCCCCCCGCCAGCCACCTGGCCAGTGGCAGAAAGGGGCCCACAAAAGCGGGGGAACCCCCACCTGGACTGGGGGCCTGGTTTATGGCAGAGTAGGGATTTGAACTTGTGCCTCCCTGATCCTAGTCGTACACTCTAAACACTATACCATATTTGCTCTTAATTTACAGTATTGTAACTTAGAGTAATGTCCCATAAGATACAAAGCTACTCAGGGTAGTTCACATAGTCATCAGTACTTTGGATCGCTGGTCCACTGAGGGTTCCTTATTCCCCAGGCATTTGTGGATCTAATTCAGGTTGGAATCACAGTATGTGGGGGAAAGGGTCTTCAACCTCTTTCACTCATTTACCCAATCTGAAACGGCAGGGGAGGGGCATAGTTTTCTTCACTGGGAAAACTTATATCTAGCCATCATTATAATGCGAGAATCAACCCTTCCGTCAGGAGCAGTTTGTTGCCCAGATACTTCCACAGAAACATGAAGCAAAGTACATTCATCTCATGTTGATTCATACTTCACTTTAACAGAATTCAAAAGACTAGCCCTCAGAAAGAATAAAGCACTTACTGCCTTTATTCCTATTATTCCAAGGTCTTGCTGATGCTGACTTCCCAGAAATGTGTATGTTTCCTTTACAAAGTTTCTATAGTGACCAAGGCTCCCTCACTGCAAGGCTAGAAGCTCCCACTTGGCTGTGTTGGGTGTTTCATCCTGTCACTGCCTTTGAGTCAAAGTGAGGAGCCCTTGCCAATGGTCTGTTGTGGATATGAAGTTTCCCAACATTGTACACTACCTTGCTGAGTGGCATCTTTCCTAGACCAGAAAGCTAATCTTCCCCTAGGCTTCCATTCTGTCTCCTCCTTCATCAGCCTTTGATCTACAACTTCTTAGCCATGCCCACTTTTTATCACCTTTGCTTTGCTCATAAGAGAGTATTTGTGAGGGACCTCCTTCTTGCACAGAAAGAAGCAGCAGATATGATCTGACCACTCCTTACCTCCACAGAAGGGTTACTGCTTCCCTCTTGTTTTATTTCTTTCTCTTCCCTAGTATGTTTCTAGTACACTTTTATCCTGCTCTTCTTCCAAGGAGCTCAGGACAACATGCACAGTTCTTTCTTCCATGTTATTCTCACAACAGTCCTGTGAACTTGGTTAGGCTGTGGACAAGTGACTGTCCCAATGTCACCTAGAGAACATTATGACATGTGGGATTTGAACCTAGGGCTGCCAGGTCCCTCCTGGCAACCTTCAGGGGTGGGGGGGACTTACCAGGAGCAGCAAGGAGGCCCATCTGATGTACAGTGACATGTTTACATCACTGCCCACATGACCGGGAGTTGGCATCATCCTGTCCAGGATGTTTAGGCTACACTCTGGTATTTGGGCAAAAACTCTATGGTAAATTTGGCTTATACCATAGAGTTTTTGCCCAAATAGCAGAGTGGCCCTGACATCCCGGATGTGATGACATCACTTCTGGGTGATGTGGGCAATGACGTAAACACATCACTACATGTCAGATAGATCTTCCTCTTTTTCAGGGTAAGTCCCCCCCCCGGCCAGCTGATTGGCAATGGGGAGGTGGTGCTTCGCAGTGGGGACTGCTGCCTCCATTGGGGGTCTGGCAAACCTATTTGAACCTGATATCTAACCAATTCATCACAATGGTTCTCCTATCTCTGAGGGCATGACATGATACGATGCTTGATAATAGAAGTCCAGAATATGTTTAATTTTATACTTATTTATTTAAAATTTATATGACACCTCTCTAGAGATGTACTCAAGATAGCCCAACAAAGTAAAAATGGCGACAATATGATCATAAAAACAACAACCATAAAATTTACCCTTGTTAAAGCTAGCCATAAAGCAGCATAAAATAACTTAAGCTTTCCAAAATAACATCCATTAACAGCCCTGAAACTAGAAGCAGACTATAAAAACAACTTTAGAAGATGGAATCCTCCAGTTAAAAGCCTGGGTAAAGAAAAAGTTTGGACCTGGCACCTAAAGGATAGTCAAGTATGCACCAGGCCTCAACCAGAAGTTTATGTTGCTTATGAAGTTAAAAACTAGAATTAGAATTGCATGAACTAAGTATAAACTACTGTCAAGGATAAATGTCAGCAGAATACACTGAACTGTGTGAAGAGAACATTTGTCTTATTTTAAATCTGCAAACCAAATCAGGTTGATCTGTGTATTTCCACAAGGCATTGAGTCTGTCACAGAAAGCAAGAGTAGCTGATAAAATGGCCATCATCAAGATATAGGAGAAAAGCACACCCTACTGCTTCTGCTTCCTACCCATCTGGGCTCTCAGCATAATGGGGGATAATTTCTCAGAAGCTTGGGGAGAGGGCCTCAAAAGCCCTGAGGTATCCACAAAATCTCAGTGTGCTGCTTATTGGATCCAACCCTGTGATTGTGATTGCTTGATTCAGTTCCTGGCTGCGGTCACAATGGAGGCTTGGTGTGGTCTGGCTGTGCTTCTATTTGCGGCGGTTTGAATAGTTGCTAGAAGTTTTGATCAGACATCCCATCCTGAACTGGCTTCACTGCACCCTCACCCCATGGTCCATCATTCAGATTGTTGTGGCATCCTTTTTTTATTCTTGTCTTTCACCTTTGTGCATAAGGGTGAATCTGAAGCTCCAGCTCCTTTTTGACAGTGACCAGAAAAAAGCCCACAGGAAAAAAAAAAGCACAGAAAAGAATCCACAGTCATAAATGCTCACAGGAAAAAAGCCCACGTGGAAAAAAGCCCACACGGGGAAAAGCCCATATACATAAAAGCCCTCATGGAAAAATACCATGTAAAGCGCCATAGATATTTATAATTGTGGATAATCATTCATCTCCATTTATGAGAATGAACAGGTATTACCTGTATTCACATGCAACAATTTGTGTTGTGATTTTATCAAATAATAATTTTGCTATGTTATTAAGCGACCTGCCTGTGTATTAGCCATTGTTAGTTTGTGGCAAGCGAGGTTCCTCTGCAGCCCATCATATAGAGACCACAAACTGGTGTTCCTTCTAAGCTGAGTTAGTGTGAGCTAGCTAGCACACCAGTTTTAAGCCTCCAGCTCACAGATTTTTGTCTTAGCTCAGGAAGGATGGCTCCAGAGCAAACTGATTTATGCAGTAGCCAAATTGCTCGCTCACAACTGTAATGCCAGTAGCTTACAATGTAGAATTTTTGCTCACAGGACTCCACACCTTAGAGGGAGTATTGCCACACACTGGGATGACTGCTGTGGAATAGGAAATCAAGAGCACTACAGGACAACCATCAACCTACCATTATCTGCCCCTGATCTCTACCATCTGGAGAGCAGTTTTAATTCTTAGTGAATTGGAGATTGGCAACAATGATTCCCCAGGAGGAAAAGTACAGTCTTTCTCCACAGTGGAAACCAAAGCACATTACATCATTCTCCTCTCCCTCTTTTGATCTGCACAGCAACCCTGTGAGGTAGGTTAGGCTGAAAGTCTAAGACTGGTCCGAAATCACCTTCTCAAGTTCTACAGCAAGAACCTGGGTCTAGCAAACCCTGC